>NC_056746.1:477878586-478178586 GCF_019279795.1 Protopterus annectens
AACTTAAAAACAGAAAATATACCATCATCATGTTTACAGTTTTAAACATCTGACATTCATCCATTCACAACCCCTTTTTCCACCATTTTTGCACATGGAGTCAGAGAAAATATAAACATCTAACATAATCCAAAACAAATCAGAAGATGATACAACATCCCCCTAATCTAGCCAACTAATGAGATTAATTCATAATAACTGATGGCAGATACACATCTTACTGTATTAGATAAAAATGACTAATGCTGCCTATATTTATTTATTAATACATTTTTTTTCATTCATTCTTTGTTGACCAGATTAGTCCCATTAGGCTAGTAGTCCTTTTTCAGGGGAGACCCCAGGTAGTGTTTAGACTAAAAGGGGAAATGTGGTCATGGCATCGGGGAACTTCCCCTACTCGCTTACTAATGCTCGTTTTACAAAGGGACACGATTCTACAGTTTTGCACTTCCAGTTTCCATTCCAGGAGAATAGGCGGCTTGGAGAAAACAGGAAGAAGATGGACGATGAAGATAATGGTGCGACGGCAGCAAAATGAGAGGTGAATCCTCTATTAATGAGGATATTCAGGAAATTAATAAGTCGGAGGAAAGAATCGAGAAAGGGCAAGCAGGGAAGCCTGCTGATGAAGGTGCGGAAAACAGAAGTTATGTACCTACCATAACATTCCATGTTAGTTGACGTCATATCTCACCTTCCTTCTTGCTGTTTGGGTTCGGAGCCAATCCTCGGCTCCAACTTGGCCATCTTCTATAGCTCGAGAGCTGTTTACTGGCTCGAGGCTACCCCTTATCCCAGAATGCCCAGCATCAGCTACCCAGATCTTGTTTGTCATAGCGCACACTAGACATAAGTAGAGTAACCAGTTACCCAAAAACTGGTTGTCCAATACACTTAAACAAGGAAAGAGTCATAAAATACCTGGCATGTGAAGTAATAAAAGATACTCAGCCAATGAAAACAAAAAGAAATTCCTCTCAATCCTCTAGGAAGGGGGAAGGAGGGAGGGACGCAAGAAGGAAGGCGAGATGAAGACAACTAACATGGAACGTTATGATAGGTACATAACTTCTTTATGTTAAGTTGTCCATCTCGACTTTGTTCTTGCTGTTTGGGACAGCGTCCCTAGCAACTAAAATCCCGCGTGGCTCATTGGAACAGACTCTTCAGAACAGTAGAACCAAAGGAAGCTCTGCTCAGGGAGACCATATCCACCTTGTAATGAGAGATAAAAGTATGATGGTTTGCCCAAGTGGCAGCTGCGCAGATTGAATCCATGGGAAACCTAGACTGAAAGGCTACAGAGGTGGTTAAAGCTCTAGTAGAATGACCTTTTGGTTTAGCTGGTAGATATTTATTTTCTAACTGATAAATAAAAGCAATAGTATCAGATAACCATCTGGATAAGGTCACCTTAGAAACTGGAAGGCCTTGTTTGTTGAAAGCATAAGAAAGAAATAACTGGTCTGACTTTCTTAGTTCTATGGAGATAAAAACACAATTGTCTGTGGACATCCAATTGGTGGAGTTTGTATTCTGCCTTGTTGCTGTGATTGGGACAGAAAACTGGGAGATCTATGGATTGATTTAAATTGTTTTCTGAGCAGACTTTAGGAATAAAGGATGGATTGGTCCTCAGAGAAACTCTGTCCTTGTGAAACACCAGGTAAGGAGGACGAACACATATTGCTTGAAGTTCTGAGACACGTCTAGCTGAAGTGATAGCAACCAGAATAAGTGTCTTCCAAGAAAGAAATTTTAAGGAACATGATGCTGCCGGTTGAAAGGGAGGCAAAATTAAGGTAGCTAAAACTAAACTGAGATACCAAGGAGGAGGAGGATCTCTAACTGGGGGGCTAAGAAGAGATGTTCCTCTCAGAAAGGCCTTGCAGAGCTTATGAGACATTATGCTAGCATTAAACATACCGTTATGAAAATTAGAAATGGCAGCTAGCTGTACTCTAATGGTAGTGGAAGCCGCACCAGACTGAAAGAGTTGTGCTAGAAATTCAAGAATTTCATGGACTGGGGATGAGAAAGGATCCAAATTTCTAGATTCTGCCCATTAAGAAAACCTTTTCCATTTACTAGCATACGTTTTCCTCATAGTAGACTTATGTGAGGAAACAATAATATCACGGACTGCTGGGGAGATACTGGAAAGCCTGGCTAAGGTTGGAAGTACAGTAACCAAGCTGTGAGCTGGACAGTTTGAAGGGATTGGTGCAATCCGCCTGACTGATGAATCAGAAGATCTGGAACCGGGTCCAGAATCCACGGTTGATCCAGAAGGTAGAGGTGCAGGAACGAGAACCATATCTGTCAAGGCCAATATGGGGCAATGAGGATCATTTTGCAACCCAATGATTTTGCTTTCTGTATGAGTCTTGGTATTGCGGGAAAAGGGGGAAAAGCGTAAAGGAGTCCCCGAGGTCAATCGTGGACTAGAGCATCTCTGGGTATATGACCTGGAAGAGGAAGTAGGGAGAAGTAGCTGCTGCATTTCCTGTTGAGAGGAGTGGCAAATAGATCGCAGCAAGGCTGTCCCCATTTGCGGAAGATAAGATCCGCAACTTCCTGATTCAGAGACATCTCGTGAGGCATGAGGATAGCTCTGCTGAGCCTGTCCGCTATGATGTTGGATTTCCCAGGGATGTGCGTTGCTATCAGAAAACGTTGGGAGGAAATCGCCCATTGCCACAGTCTGAGTGCTTCTCGACACAAGGGGTAAGACCTGGTCCCGCCCTGTTTGTTGATGCACCAGACCACTGACATGTTGTTCGTTTGGATTGCAATGGTCCCAAAGGAAGAGAGTCTTGAAGGGCTTGCAACGCTAAGAGCACCGCTCTCATTTCTAGGACATTGATATGCAGATGGTACTCGTGAGGTTGCCAAGTGCCTTGGACTGTCTTGCCTAGATAATGCCCCCCCCCCCCAAACAGGGAGGCGTCCGTGGTCACTGTGGCTACCGGAGGGGGTTGTATGAAAGGTCTGCCCTGAACTACTTAGTGGGGAGACCATCCACCAAGAAAGGTGTCTTTTGCATGTTTCTGTGATCAGGATCATGCGAGACATGGATAGCTCCTGGAAAGACCACTGCATGAAAAGAAGCCACTGAAGGATTCTCATGTGGAAACGGGCTAATGGGACAAGAAGAATGGCAGCTGCCATGGAGCCTAGAGCTTGGAGGATATATCTGACTTGAATCCTTTTGCTCTGCATTAGAATTAACACTTTTTGACGAATAGTGGAAACTCTTTTCTGTGGTAATCTTACAAACATTTCTTTTGTGTTTAATTCTGCTCCTATGTATGTGATAGACTGACAGGGTAACAAAGCAGATTATTCGAAATTTACTGTAATGCCTAGTTGAGTGCATGATGTGATTGTATAATCCCGTGCCTCTAAGAGTTGATGCCTGGTGGTAGCAGTCAGGAGCCAGTCGTCTAGACAGGGAAACACCTGGAATCCTTGATGCCTCAGGTGAGCCATGACTACTGCCATACATTTGGTGAACACCCTGGGGGCTGAGGTGAGACCAAAGGGCAGTGCTCTGAACTGGTAATGACTGGCCCCTACCCGAAAGCGAAGAAATCTCCTGGAGCGTCAGTCCATCTTGATATGGTAGTACGTGTCCTGAAGATCTATCGAGCACATCCAATTATCCTGACCCAGAAAAGGGAAAATGGACTGCAGTGTCACCAACCGGAACTTTTCTTTTTCTACAGATTTGTTCATCTGCTGAGATCCAGTATTGGTCTCCAGTCCCCTGTCTTTTTTGGTACTAAAAGGAATCTTGAGTAAGTTCCGGATACTAGTTGGTCTGCGGGGACTTCTTGAATGGCTCTTTTTTCTAGCAGTCTTGAAACTTCTGTGACTGCTTGATCCCTTAGATTGGTGGGATATCTGGGATGGACTTTTTTGATTCTATGGGGGATTAATGGAAGGGAATTTTTTAACCTCCGGATATAATGGATAGTACCCATCTGTCTCTTGTTATATTTTGCCAGGCTTTTGGGTACAGCGAAAGTCTTCCCCCGACTGCCTCCAGAGGTGAGCAGTCGGGCAACCCTTCAGGGATGCTGGAAGAGCTTGGCAGAGACTGACTCTCTGTCACCCTGGTTTTGCGGTCCCCATCTGCCACGAGGGCGGTGTCTGTTATTGTTTTTTCCCCTCTGCCCCTGGGGGAGAAATCACCACGCGTGTCAGGCAAGGGTCCCTGGGATTTTCGGAACCACATCTTTCCGCTCTCCTGACTCTTGGGATAAGGTCTGGAAGGGGTGGCAAAATGGACTCCCACAGCAGAGAGAGTTTTGCCTTCCTGCTCACCCGTGGTCAATGTGTCTTTCACCTGAGGCCCAAAGAGAAAGGAGCCAAAGGGAGTATTGGTGAAGGACGCTCAAAAGGGTTCCTCAAACTGACACAGCCGCATCCAAGCATGTCTCCTGAGAGCCACACCTGTCCCTGCGGCTCTGCTCGCTTCATCGGCTGCATAGGAAATCAGCCTCATGGAGGAGTTGACTATGGAATTAAGAGTTGCATGCCGAGAAGCAAATATGGCTGGTACTCCCTCAGCTGTAGGATCTTGAAGGGCATCTCCAAGCTCTTTCAGGAGATCCCTTTGAAGACGTGTAAAATGGCATAGATAGTTCAGGGACCTCATTGAAAAGGTAGCTGAAGCAAACATTCACTTTCCATATCGGTCCATCGTCCGAGATGCTTTGTCCGGAGGATGAACAGATGAAGCGGTTTCTGCTAACTCTTTCTTGGTGGCTGCTGCTACCACCATGGCATCAACGAGCACACCTTTGGAGAGGAATTGTTTGTCCTTGGGGGCTGTAATAAATTTGTTTGATCTCCTCGGAGTAGGTTCCACAGAATATGGAACTGACCAAGCCTTCCGAGCCACTACAGACATGAGTGGACCAAAAGGAGGAGATACCCAGGAGGTGGAAGGTCAGGAACCGAATGCGTCCAGGTATACAGATTCGTCCTCAGTAGGGGCTAGGGAAGTCCAGTCCCTCTTCTGCCTAAGCATTTCAAGGACGTCCGAAAAGGAAACATCTTCAAAGGGGGACCTTGGGGACCCTTCCGATTCATCCATGTCTGTATCTGAGGTGACAGACTCAGGGGAGTCTATGTGCTTCCTCTTGCACTTCTTCTTCCGGGGAGGCTTCGGAAGAAGAGGGATCACTCAATGGGGTGTCCTGGGGCATAGGTTCCCTACGCTTGGGGTCTGGAGGAGGAGTTAGAGATTAGAACAGACACCATGGGGGGAGGAGCCGATGGAGATGGCAGTACAGCTGTTTCGGGGGACAGCACACTCCGCATGACCTCAAAGGCGTCCCGACCTCTAGGCAGAGAAAGCTCCGGCTCCAAAGAAACAGGAGTCCTTCTCCACGTCGAGGGTGATGGCTCCAAGGCAGATGTGGGAGCAGAGCTCACCTGCGCCGAAGCTCCGAGGGGGAGAACGGGGTCGGACAACAGTCCAATGCCATTCCCCCCCTTGGAGCCGATGAGAGAGCCCCAGTACCCAGATCCCTCGATAGAAGGTACAATCGAGGTAATTGGAGCCAACGTCGGAACCGAAGGAGAGATGATTATCGGTGCTGACTGTTCTACTACCTGCAGATCCATGCCCTCCTGCTCCGAGCTAAATGTAGTCTGAGGAGGAACGGAAATAGAGGCAGTTGGAACAGATACCTGTTGAGGTGGGCTGGACAGTAATTTTGCCAGTGCCTGTGACTTAAGCAACCTACTTACTACTCTTTCCACATCATGATCAGATATTCTAAAGGATCGAGAGGAGTGGGAAGAATGATGGCTATGTTCACTCTGTAACAAGGGTGACTGAGGTGCCGAGTGGATGGGCTCCAAGGACAGAGACCTCAGTCTCTTATGGCTCTGAGATGGCTCCAAAACATCAGATGGAGCCGACGGAGGAGTTGCCTTGTCGGTGCCAGCCGGCATCGACATACTTGGTTGGTCAAGTAAAGGAGTCGGCTCCGAAGGTGGAGCAGACGGCTTGACAGACTTAGGGGATTTCGCTGTCCGAGTACTTTTAGCCGGAGAATGCTGAGGCTTCAATAATCCCCGAAGGATTAATTTGTTTTTGCGCTCCTGCAGGACCCTTGGACTAAATGTGTGACAAATAGAACAGGAGTCCTGCAGGTGAACAGCGCCCAAACAATATACACAACTAGTGTGCCCATCTGTCAGAGACATTTTCCGACAGCATGAGTCACACTTTTTGAAGCCAGATACCTTGGCATCTTTAGACATTTTTCTAACAACAACAAACTAAAGAACCACAATAGCAATAAGAAAATGTTATACTACTAAACTAAGAAACAGTCTTTTTTTTACAGTTAAGGAACAGAAAGGAGAGCCTCTAATTTAAACGGCTGTCCTAAGGGGGGGGGGGGGACTCTCTAATTTAAACGAGTTCAGGGGAAACAGAAGGCCTGCGAGTTATGGAGTGACAGCCAGCAAAGCTACAAAACACAAGAAAGCGATAAGGGATAAAGTACTATATCTAAACAAAAGCTTGATAAATTTTTAAGAATAAACAACAATTATAATAGAAAAAACTATACTAAGCCTGAGCCAGTAATGAAGCAACCTTGCAGCTGAAGCGGCAAACGAGATCTGGGTAGCTGACGCAGGGCATTCTGGGATAAGGGGTAGCCTCGAGCCAGTAAACAGCTCTCGGGCTATAAAAGATGGCCGAGTCGGAGCCGAGGATCGGCTCTGAACCCAAACAGCAAGAACGAAGGCGAGATGGACAACTTAACATAAGCAGTTGAGCCTTCTAAAAAGAATAGTATTGCAGCAATGGAGTCGATTCAGATCTTTTATGGGAAACTCTTCAGAGATGATGTATCGGTACAAGAATGTGTGGTTTCAACCCTCCATCCAGGAGGGTTGCAGGATGCTTTAATTAAAGACTTGATCACAGCAAAATAGAGAATGAAGTGGTGGCTTCATGGAGAAATTATGGAAAAAATACAGGAAGAGGAGGCTGGAGAAGATAGCACAAAAAGAAAGTCGTATGCACAGAAAGTTAAAGGAGGAGAAAACAGAAGTGGAGAGGCGAAAGAAGTGAAGAGGAAATTCATAGTAAGAATAAGCAGTAAGAAAGAAAGGACTGGACAGGTAAGAGGTATGGGACTATTATTGTACCACTGGGTGTTTCAAAGGAGGTTAAGAGAGTATTTATTCTCATCAACAAAGAGACATATTGTGATATAATTTTTGAATCAGAACAATACTTGGAAATTTTTTTAGAAAAATATGAAAATAAAAAAAAACGGTTATCCTTGGACTGAGTATGTGGTACAAGCTTTTCATAGAGAGACTAAAAAAAAAGAGTCATGATATAATTTAGAATTGAGGTTGAAAAAGATGAACTGAAAGAATATTTAAAGTCACTAAGTAAAGACGTGATGGACACAATAAAAAATATACGACGATAGGTTTATGGACTGACTGCAGGTTCAGAGTGTGCAATTATTTTGAAAATGGATTGTAATAATGCTGTGCATATCCCCAGTGTGATTAATGTGAACGGTAACGGAGGATTTAAGTAGAAAGGGCAACCTAAAACATGTTTTTTGTTGAAAAGTAATCTGATTAGTGAATTTGACAAATGAACATGTTTTACTTGTAGCAAAACAGGGCATGCAGCAAAAAATGTGACATCAAATATAAAAAAATGTAGAAAAGTAGGACATGCATGGGTTGAGCGGGAATAAAGTGAAGAACTTGTAGAAAAAGAAGTTACACAAGATTCAGTATATGATAAAAATATAGAAAAGGAATAAAAGAAAAAATAAAAACAACATTATAATGGAATCAAAACTTGGGAAAAGAGAAGGGGAAGGAGAGGTATCAAATATGAGTGAAGAAGAACACGTAAATTGGCAAGTAGTAAGAGGAAAGACAAATTCAATAGGGAAAAGGGTAAAAGAAAGGAAAAGAAAACTTAAAAGTGTAATTGTGAACAAGAGCAAAAAAAGGCAAGGGATGAGATAGAAACAACAATAACATAATTTAAAAGCTGAAGATTTTAGCTTTGAATGTGAATAGTATGAAGAATATTCAAAGACGAATAGGTATTTTAGAATGGTATACGTCAATGGACATGCATATTATTATAATAGAAGATACCAGGATTTTGACAGAAGAAAGATTGCAAACTGAAGTTTTATGGGGTGGGACACTTATTTGGAATATTGGAAAAGACATGTTATAAAATAAGTATACTATGTGAAGAAAATATTAAAATTTTAGATTTCATATTAGTCGAATTAAGGATAATAATGGTATTAGACCTAAAATACAAAACAAAGGCTTATAGAATTACTGCATTATAGGCATATGTTACAAAAAAGAATAAAGAAAACGTTTTAAAAAAAATATATTATGTAAGTGTTAATATGGATATAATAATAGTGGGAGACTTTAATTGCAATTTAAGAGCAGGAAAGAAAAAAGTAATGATGTTAACACAATATAAGAGATATTGAAAAGTGGAAAGTTATACATATGGGGAAAATAAACACTGGACTTACAGAAGAGGAGAAATCAAACAAGACAACAGTTTTTTTTTCAGATCATATAGCTATACAAAGGTACGTGAGAAAGGAGGATACATAAAAATAGGAAAAGGTGTTAAAAGAATGAAAAAGACTTAAAGATAGAAAAAAATAAATTATGGAAAGATCATATAGTTATGACAATATTTAATAAAAATTGGACAAGTTGGTGGATGAGGTTTAAAAGAAAAATACAAAAAATGCTTTTGGAATGTCAAAATGGAAGAGAGAAACTAAGATATAAACAACCGAGTCAAGATGTTTTTAAGGAAATAAAAGATATGACTAATCTTTTTGAGAAAGAAAAAGAAATATATGACAAAAATCAAGGAAAGATTAAAGGATTGCTGTACAAAGATGCTGTCTACAAGGAAAGAAAGTAGCACCATACTTGAGGAAAAAAGAATAAAATTAAAGAATAATGGGGAAAAAATAAAAACACAAGAAGTAATATGCGAGATTATTAAAAAGCACACAGAACAGAATTTTGTTAAAAGGGACACGCAAGTAAAGCAGAAATGGACAATTAAAAATCTAAAAGAAGAGGATAATGAGAATATGAAAACTAATATAAGCATAAAAGAAATAAATGATGGATTAAAAGACATTAATATGAATAAAACTGCAGGACTGGACAGTATTGAATATTATATGTATAATGATATGGAAAACTGGCAAAAAACCCTTTTTGTGGAAGTATTAAATGAATGGTCAAAGTAAGGTATAACAGATAAACAGATATGTATGAGAATTATGAAATTTATATGGAAAAAAGGAGACAGAGGGTTTAAAAAACTGGAAACCAACAGTACTGAATAATACAGTTTCTAAGATATTTATGAGAATAATAAAAATATTAACAAAGTAGATAAATTGCTTCAGCACACAATATTTGGTCAAAAAGGCAAAGGAAGTCAAGAATTATTATGGATAATAAGAGAAGTAATAAAAAGAAGTTATGTACTTACCATAACGTTCCATGCGAGTTGTTTATCTCGCCTTTATTCTCACTGATGGGTTCGGAGCTCAAGGTTTGCCAGTAGCTCGAGACCAAGCCCCTTATCCCACAATGCACTGCTGGAATTACCTCAGATCTTGTTTGCTGCGAGTACATATCCCCTTTTATTTATTTCTACAAGGAAGCACTTCCCAAAGGGGAAGAAGAAGTATTGAATAACCAGGATGGTACTAGCCTCTAAGTCAACTGTCAGCCAGGAGGGGGAAGGAGGGAAGGACGTGAGAATAAAGGCGAGATAAACAACTCACATGGAGCGTTATGGTAAGTACATAACTTCTTTATGTGAAGTTGTTAAATCTCGCCATTTATTCTCACTGATGGGTAGCGTCCCTAGCACCCACAATCTTGGGTGGCTCATGGAATTACGTTCTTCAGTACCGTGGAACCAAAGGAAGACCTGTCCCTGAAAGCCTGATCTACTTTGTAATGTCTGATAAAGGTATGAGGCTTAGACCAAGTGGCTGCAGCACAATATTGTCAAGGGGCAATTTAGCTTGAAAGGCAGAAGACGTAGAAATGGCTCTGGTAGAATGAGCCTTAGGTTTTTGTGTCAATGGCATGCTTGCATTCGCATAAACAAAGGATATACAATCTGATAACCATTTAGATAAAGTTGTTTTAGCCACTGGATTACCTTTTCTGGCCTCTGAAAAGGATACAAAAAGTTGATCTGATTTTCTAATATCCTTAGTTCTGTCAAGATAAAATCTGAGCTGTCTGTGTGCATCAAGTTTGTGCAGCATGTATTTCCAATTTGTTAGAGTGGTTGGGAAAAAAGACTGGCAGCTCAATGACCTGATTGATATTGGATTCAGAACAGACTTTAGGCAAAAAGGAGGGGTTTGTTCTGAGAGATACTCTATCAGCATGGAAAATCATGTAAGGAGGCCTAACAGATAATGCTTGAAGTTCTGACACTGCGGGCAGAAGTAACGGCTACCAGAAATATAGTCTTCCAGGACAAATATTTGAGATCACAAGAAGATGCTGGTTTGAAAGGGGAAATAATTTGAGACCGCATAAAATTCAAATTCCAGGGAGAATAAGGAATTTTGACAGGAGGTCTCATGTGAAAGGCACCTTTAAGAAAAGCCTTAGATAACTTATGGCTCATAACATTCAACCCATCGAATCCAAGGTGGAAATTTGATATGGCGGCTAACTGGACTCGAACTGTGGCAGCTGCTGCTCCTTCTTTTAAAAATTCTAAAATGGACGATAAAGGAGCTTGGAAAGGGTCAATGTTCTGTATATGGGCCCAAATTGAGAACCTGTTCCACTTACTGCAGTATAGTTTCCTGGTGGATGGCTTGTGAGAAGACAAAAGGATTTGTATTGTTATCATCTGAGAGCGAATGAAGCCTGGCAATTAAGGGAAGTGGATTAGCCAAGCAGTCAGTTTCTGGGACTGCAGTGAAGGATGGAGGTTCCCTGACGGGTGTGTCAGAAGGTCTGGAACTGGATCCAGGATCCATGGATCCTCCAGTAGATGATGGTGAAGGAAGGGGAACCAAATCTGTCGAGGCCAGTAGGGAGCTATGAAGATAACTGTCCTTCCCAGTGACCTTGCTTTCTTTAAGACCTTGGGTATCAATGGAATGGGTGGAAATGCATATAGGAGACCCGAAGGCCAATCGTGTACGAGTGCGTCTCTCGGGGAATGTCCCGGAGGTGGTATTAGGGCAAAGTAACTTCTGCATTTGGTATTGATGTGACTGGCAAAGAGGTCTCAGCAAGGCTGGCCCCATTTGCGGAAAATCAGATCCGCTCGTGAGCCAACAGTATTGCCCTGCTTAGCTTGTCCGCTATCGCACTGGATTTCCCCGGGATGTGCGTTGCTATCAGAAAACGGTGGGACAACACAGCCCATTGCCATACCCTGAGTTCTTCTCAACAAAGGGGGCAAAACTTGGTTCCGCCATGTTTGTTCAAGTACCAGACCACTGACATGTTGTCCGTCTGAATTGCAATTGTCCCTAGAGGAAGAGAGTCCTGACAGTACTGCAATGCCAGAAGTACCGCTCTCAACTCCAGAACATTGATATGCAGATGTGACTCTTGATCCCTCCATGTGCCTTGGGCAGTCTTTCCCTGAAAATGCCCCCCCCCCCACACCCTATCAGGGAAGCGTCCGTGGTCACAGTGGCTACTGGGGGGGGGGGGGACAAAGGGTTTTCAGATTGTAACATGAAGAGACGTCAACCACCACTGAAGGTCTCTCTTGCAAGGATCTGTGGTGAGAATCATGTAGTGCATCGGTAGCTTTTGGTAGGACCATTGAGCGAAGAGGAGCCATTGAAGGATTCACATATGCATCCTTGCGAGTGGTACAGCCAGGATTGCTGTCGCCATCAAACTTAGTACCTTCAAGACCTCTGCTGCTGTAGCTTTGTTCTTTGACGCCAGTGAGATGTCGTGTTGGCGAAGAAGTGAGACTCTTTCAATTGGAAGACGTAGAGTGGTGGTTGAGGTATCCAACTCTGCTCCTATAAAAACGGTATGCTGGATGACAATACGGCAGACTTTTCGAAGTTGATTGTAATATCTAATTGATGGCAGAGTGTCAAGAGTATATTGTGTTGCCTGAGTCAATTGATGCCTGGTGATAGCAGTGAAGAGCCAATCGTCTAGGTATGGAAACACTTGGAATCTTAGACGCCTCAGGTGAGCCGTGAGCACTGCCATGCATTTGGTGAACACCCTGGGGGCTGTAGTGAGACCAAAGGGCAGGGCTCAAAACTGGCAATGATTGGCTCCCAGCCAGAAATGCAGGTGACCCCTGGAGCGTCTGTTCATCTTTAAGTGATAGTACGCGTCCTTGAGATCTATGGAGCACATCCAATCACTTTTCCCTAGGAAGGGAAGAATGGACTGAAGCGTGACCATTCGGAACTTCTCTTTCTTTACAAATTGGTTGAATCTGCTGAGGTCCAAGATAGGTATCCAGTCCCCTGTTTTCTTTGGTACCAAAAAGAATCTTGAGTAAGTTCCGAATCCAACTTGGTCTGTTGGGACTAGTTGGATGACTCTTTTTCTAGCAATTTTTGGACCTCTACGATTGCTTGTTCCCTCAGACTGAGTGGAACATCTGGGATTCTGCTTACAGGAGTAGGAGGGGAATAGGAGGGGAATAGAATGGTATGAAATATCCTCTGGAAATGATGCTTTGTACCCATGTATCTGATGTTATGTTTTAGCCAGGCTTCTGGGTACAAAGACAAGCGACCCTAGACTGCCTCCAGAGCCGAACAGCCAGGCCCCCTTTTAGGAGCGCTGGTAGGGCTGACCAGAGAACTGGCCTCTGTCACCCTGCTGCTGCGGACCCCCTCTGCTGTGTGGGCGGCGTCTTCCATTATAACCCCCTCCTCTGCCTCTAGAGGGGGTTTCTCCACGTGTGTCCTGAAAGGCTCCTTGTGCTTTTCGGAACCACATTTTCCCTCCCTTAGGGAGGAAGACTTAAAGGGTTCCGCAAAGGAACAGAGACGCATCCAGGCTGGTCTCCGCAGAGCAATGCCTGAACTAGCGGCTCTACTCGAACCATCAGCTGCATAAGATATGAGATGCATGGACGAGTTTACGACGGAGTTTAGGGTAGCGAGCTGTGTGTTGACTTTGTCGGCAACCCTAGCAGCTACCATACCCTGGAGAGTATCCCCTAGCTCTCAGAAAATTTCTTTGCAGTGTCGGAAAATGGGTTAAATAGTTCAGCGATCGCAGAGAAAAAGTCGCTGAACTAAACATGCGTTTCCCATATCTATCCATGATCCTAGAATCTCTGTTAGGATGGATAGATGCGGATGTTTCAGACACTTCCTTTTTGGTGGTTGCAGCTACCACCATGGCATCAACAGACACTCCTTTGGTCAAAAAGGCTTTGTCCACTGGGGCAGAGATGAACTTATTCGGCTTCCAAGGGACAGGTTCCATGGCCTCCGGTGACTCCCATGCCTTACGAAAGATCAGCTCCATGAGCTCATCATAAGGCGGAGACACCCAAGAAGTGGAAGGTTGAGACCCAAAAGCCTTCAAGAGCACGGACTCGTCCTCAGTAGGGGTTTTGGACTGCCAATCGCCTAAGGATCTCTAATATCTCCACAAAGGAGATATCCTCAGAGGGGGATCGAGGGGACCCTTCTGACTCATCCAAGTCCATGTCAGATGTTAAAGACTCCTGTGGGGAGTCTAAGTGCCTCCTCTTGCACAGTCTCTTCCTGGGTATGTCCTCAGTGGGGAGATCTGGGGAGGTCTTGGAAGAGCAGGGGATGCCCTGTGGGGCCACATGAGGCTCAGGGTCTCTACGCTTAGGGGGACCGGTAGACGCAGAAGCGGACACAGGAGCTTGAGGGGAGAAGGAAGCCCGAACTGATGCCGATGATGTCTTAGGAGACAGAACTCTCCTCATGGCATCGAAAGCACCATGGCTCCGACGAGAAGGGCCAGATGGATACGGAGGGACCATCCGATCCTTCTGCACCGAAACCATGGGCTCCGAGCCCGAGGTAGGAGTTCATCCGAGCCAAAGCCCCTAGAGGAAGAGTCGGCACTGACAAACCGGTCCGACTAACCTCCCCGGACCAGACAGGAGAGTGTCAGCTCCTAGTGTCCTCAGTTAGCACAGACGACATCAGAGTAGATGGAACTGATAACACCGGTGCGGGTCTTGGTTCCATAGGTTCGACAACTTTCGGTTCAGGTTCCTTCGGCTCAAAGAGTCCAGTACGGCTCGGAGGAGGAGTAGTCAAGTCCGATTCAATGGTCTTCGGCTCCGAAGTGGTCGGAGCCGACAACAATTTAGCAAGTCCTAGTGCCCCGTAGAAGCTTCTGCACTAGCAGATCCATATCAGAGAGGCTGACCGAAGACTTCCAGGAATGCACCGAAGGTGCTGACTGGAGCAGAGGAGATGAGGGAACCTCAGAGACCGGCTCCAAGACTGGGAGCTGGCTCTGAACCAAAGGGACACTCAGTTCCGAGGACTGTGGAACCGATGACCCTGTACCCTCTGATCTCTTTGCCTTCTTGGTTTGTTTAGAATCAGAAGATTTTGAAGATTTAGAAGAAGTGCTGGCACCTTCCTGGCCACCCAACGCCTCAGAGAAAGTATGCTGCAGCAAACCCCTATGAGTTCTCCTTCTCTCTAAGAGAACCCTAGATGAAAAAGAGTGGCAAATACTTCAGGAGTCTTGGAGGTGTTTAGCCCCCAGACAGTAAACACATTGGACATGTCTGTCCGTGACGGACATTTTCTGTCCACAATCTGGACATTTCTTAAACCCCGATTTGGGGTGAGACTTTTCTCTCTCATCCGACAAAGAGACACACCACAAAATTAACCTGTAAAGGTTAAATACAGGGCTAACTAAGCCCACACTAAACAATATACTAAACAAGTAAAAATTGAAAACTAAATAGGGCTAAGAAGGGCCCAACACTAAGAAAAAGTAAGCCAACACAGGGCACTATCTCTACAATCTAACCTACTTTAAGCTATTATTATTTTTAACAAGAAACACACACACACTAAATAAGAATAATCTCTCAAAAAGAGTAGAAAAAAGTTTTTTTAAAACTTACGATTTATCAAAAATGGTCCGAAATAACTGGATCACCAAGATCTCTCTTGCCGCGGCATACTAGATCTGAGGTAATTCCAGCAGTGCATTGTGGGATAAGGGGCTTGGTCTCTAGCTACTGGCAAAGCTTGAGCCTTGCTATCGTCTTGTGTCAGAGCCGAGGATCGGCTCTGAACCCATCAGTGAGAATAAACGGCGAGATTTAACAACTTCACATACAATGTTGTAAATCAAAAGGCAGAAGCCAAAATCATGGTAGGAGACTTAAGTAAGGTATCTGATAAAATACAATATGAAGCATTATGGGACACATTTGGAGCTTATAACATAAGTGACAGAATTATTAAATTAAGTCTATATATGAAAGAAATAATACTATAAAAGGATGGCTAAGTGAAGAAATCAAAAGAGGATGCGGAATAAAAAGTAGTTTTGTACCTACCATAAATGTAGATGTTCGAGTGTATACCCTGCTGCAGTCATCACACTTGGGTTATCCTGCCATCAGGCAGTCCCGCAGTCGGCCCGAATTCCAAAGTCTTGGTCCGGCATCGGCTGCTGTCGCTTCTTCCCTGACGTCAGAGCGCCAGGGGTATATCAGAGGCATCCAACACCATTTTCTTCAGTTTTTCTTGCCCCAGATGTCAGGTGCTCCTAATAGGTAGGCAAAAAAAAAAAAATATATATATATATATATATATATATATATATATATATATCTATATCTATATATATATATATATATATATATATATATATATATATATACATATATACACACACATATAGCTATATGGAAAAATAAAACAAAAACCCTTAGGCACAAGCAAATACACCACAGAGGTAGTATAGAATAGAGTGGTAGAGATAAGTTCAGCTAGTTCAGAGGGGATGGAGGGAGGGTAACCTGGACTGCAGCAGGGTATACACTCTAACATCTACATTTATGGTAGGTACAAAACTGTACTATGTTCATCTTGTTACCCTGCTGCAGTCATCACACTTGGGTAGAATCCCAAAGCGAAGGATGGGAGGTGGAGTCAAACAGGATTAGAGGAGGCTAGGAGGCCCTGCAAAACTGCAGTGGCGAAGCCAGCTCTAGTCTTAGAGTAAAGTGGTAATGTTTGGTGAAGGTGTGTACTGAACTCCAAGTTGCAGCTTCCAGAATATCCTTGGTTGGCACCCCCCTGAGGAAGGCTGTAGATGTAGCTGCAGCCCTGATAGAGTGGGGCCTTATGGTAGCAGGAACTGGTTTTCCATGGTGGGTGTAGAAAAAATGGATGCAATGTCCTATCCATTTGGAAATGGTCTGTTTTGAGATAGCCTTTTCTTGTGATGCTGTGGCATAGGATACAAAAAGCTGGTCAGATTTTCTGAAAAACCTTAGTTTTATCCAAGTAGTAACGTAGCTGCCTGTGAATGTCCAAGGAATGCAGGAGTCCTTCTCCTTTGTTCTGTGGATTTGGAAAGAAGGTGGGTAAATGGATGGTTTGATTTAGAGCCACACTGGATACCACCTTAGGCATAAAGGAGGGGTTAGTTCGTAGAGAAACTCTGTCTTGATGAAAAATGAGGAAAGGCTCTACTGCCATTAGTGCCTGAAGCTCCGAAACTCTTCTAGCTGAAGTAATTGCTAGCAGCAGGGCAGTCTTCCATGATATAAACTTTAAGTCAGCTGAGAAAGCTGGCTCAAAAGGAGGTAGCGTGAGTTTTTCCAGAACAAAGTTGAGGTCCCGAGTAGGTGTTGGTGCTCTCCTGGGAGGTCTAATGTTTTTGGCCCCTCTGAGAAACTGCCTTAGGAGTGGATGTGAAAATAAGGGAGGATCCGTGTTGTAGTGAGCAGAAATAGCGGAGGCGTGGATTTTAATAGATGAAAAAGAAAGCCCTTTGTGTAACATCTCAGTTAAATATTGCAGAATCTGAGGTATGTCAGCTGAAGGGTATTTTGGCCTTTAGCTTGGTTCCAGGCGCAAAACCTTTTCCATTTGTCTGAGCAGGCTTTCCTGGTGCTGGGCCTCCTGGCCTCCAGAATAACATCCATAACAGCTTGTGAAAGAGGACCTGGCTGGTTGCTTAGGTGATTTGCCATGCAGCCAAGTTTAAGGTTTTGAGCTGGCTGTGTAGAATCGGATTGTCTTGCTGTGTGAGCAGGTGGGTAATTTGTGGTAGAATCCATGGTGGGCCCTGGGCCATATTCCTTAATAGTGGGTACCAGTGCTGGCGTGGCCAGTCTGGGGCAATGAGTATCATTCGGGGTCTCTCCATCCTGACTTTCAGTAGCACCTTTGTGAGAAGGGGTAATGGAGGAAAGGCATATACGGTTAGCATTTTCCAACTGAATGAGAGTGCGTCCACTTTCCAAGCTTGATGGTGAAAAGTCCTTGTGCAAAATTTCGTTAGCTGATAGTTTTGAGGGCTGGCAAACAGGTCTATGTCTGGGAGCCCCCATTTTTGAGCTATCATTGCGAATACTTGTGGATCCAGTTTCCACTCGTGGGGATCCATGATGTCTCTGCTTAGGTCGTCTGCCAATGTGTTCTTTTTTCCTGGCAGGAATTGAGCTTGTAATTGAACTTGGTACGCCAGTGCTGTGTTCCACAAGGTCACTGCTTGCCTGCATAGAAGGTAGGAGTGTGTACCCCCTTGTTTGTTTATGTACCACATTACTGTGGTGTTGTCTGTCCTTATGATAAGCTGTCCTGGATGTAAGAGGTCCTTGAAGGCTGTCAGAGCATTTTGTACAGCTAGCATTTCTTTTTGATTGATGTGCAGATTCCTTTGATCTGCAGTCCATATGCCTTGAATGCACTGTCCTGCCATGTGTGCCCCTGTTGTCATAGTTTGCCTGGCTGGGGGTAGGGTGAAAGGCTGACCCTTGTTGAGGTGACATGCCTGTGACCATCATAGAAACTCCTGTTGAAGGCAGGGAATGAGAGGTATCATTGTTTCCAAGCTGTGGCTGTGTTGAGTCCATACGCTTTTTAGGTACCATTGTAATTTCCTCATATGCAGTTTTGCACATGGTATTAGTAGTATGCAAGATGCCATGAAGCCCAAGGCCTGCAGAATTTTTCTTGCAGGGAGTTGGGTCTTTGTTGCCATTGTTCTGAAGTATTGAGTTAATTGTAGTTGTTTGTCTGGCGTCAGATAAGCCATCTGGGCCATTGTATTCAAGCTGGCACCCTGGAATGTCATATTTTGTGAGGGCACTAGTTTTGATTTCTTTTCGTTTACTGTGTACCCTAGGCAACTTAGAAGATGTTTTACAAAAGCCAGGTGTTTTAAGAGAATATCCTTGCTTTCTGCTTGGATGAGAGTCATCCCGGTATGGGTATATTTGAATTCCTCTTTGTCTGCAGTATGCAATTACTGGTGCCAGGCATTTTGTGAAGACCCTGGGCGCAGTAGATAAGCCAAAGGGCAGTGCAGAGAATTGGTAATGGGTTGAACCTGCAATGAAACGGAGGTATCTTCTGCAATTTTGTCTGATAGGGACATGCAGGTATGCCTCCTTGAGGTCCAACGTTACTAGCCAAGCTTTCTTGCTCAACATGGGAAGAAGCTGCTTTAGTGTTAGCATCTTGAATTTGGGTACTTGCAAGTAGGTGTTTAAAATTGAAAGGTCCACAATGGGTCTCCAAGCATTGTCCTTTCTGGGGACTAGAAAGAGCCTTGAGTAAAAGCCTTGGCCTTGCTCCTGTGTAGGTACCAGTTGAATGGCTCTCATGTCCATGAGAGCTGTAATGTTTTTGTGCCTCTGCCCATCGATTTTGTGGCAGGTCTGGCATTCCTTTTATCCTTGGCAAGGTGTAGAAATGGAATCTGTATCCCTGTGAGATAATGTCTAGGACCCATTTGTCCTTTGTGACGATGCGCCAGTTGTCTGCAAAAAGTGCTAATTTTCCTCCAAAGGGAGCTGCCAAGAGGGTTTTGCTTGGCAGTTTGAGGTTTAAGTCATTGTGTTTGCCTTCTAGTAGTTTGGGACCTGTCTTCTCCTCCCTTCTGTGTTGCAGAGGTTTGTAAGGAATTTGTGCTTGTCCTCTGCCCCTTGGGCGCCTGTATTTACCCCTCTGTGGTCTGTCAGAAGCTGGAAAGGACCAATTTTTTGTTGGCCAATTTCTGCTGAAGCGTGGAGGCTGTACCTGTAAGAAATCTTTGACCGTCTGCATAGATTTTGCCTTATCCTCCATTTTCTTTAAAACCTCCTCTGCTTTAACCCCAAATAAGACATCCTGCTGTAAGGGTGCATCCAGTAACTTTGCTTTAACATGATCAGGCAGAGATTGTTCCTTTAACCAAGCATGCCTACGTATAACAGACCCAGTAACAGCTGCTCTAGAGGAAGCTTCCAAGGCATCAAAACCACATTGTAAAGTATGTTTACCCACCTGTTCAGCTGCATGCAACAGATCTTGCATTTCCTTGAATTCAGACTGTTGAGGGTGCGTGCCCATCTTTTGTTTTATTTGAGACATTAGGAATTGCTGGTATTTAAGCATGCGAAATTGACAATTTAATGCTCTCATTGCTAGAGTAGCTGAGGTGTAAACCTTCTTCCCCCACCTATCTAGTGCTCTGGAGTCCCTTTCTGAGAGTACAGGATTTTTAGCCATAGAAGCCTTAGCCCCTTTGGGACCCTGGGAGATTGTCTCTGGATCAGCAACAGGGCTTTTGTAAAGGAATTTGTGCGAGTCAGGCACTCTATAGTATCTATCTGGTTTGGCTGGAGCAGGATGCAGAGAATCTGGATTTAGACTAGATTCTAAGAAAACATCATCCACAATGTCCAAAACTGGGGGGATAGCAAGTGGTCTGTGCTGGGGGAGTAAAAGAAACTCTCGGAGCCTTTTCTTCGAGTCGGAGTAGTCCTGACCTTCCCAGTGGAAATGTTCCCTCATGGTATGTAAGGTTTCCCCAAAGGAATAATCTTCAGGGGGAGAAGCTGAGGGAATGGAGTCTTCAGCATCAGAATCTTCATAAGGGGGAAAGGAGTAATCCTGTTCCTCAGAGGAGCCTGAGGAAACAGACACTTGATCAGAGGAGGCATAATCCTCCTCTTGTCTAGGCCTTTTGTCGGGGGGGGGGGGGTTGGGAACCCCTGATCAAAGAAATCAAATCTTCAGCCAATTTAAGCATCTGTTTGTTAGGCATAGGGCCTTGACCTGGAGACTGAAGTGTAGGCTTTTTTTGGTTTTAGAGGAGTCTTAAGCTTAGCATAAGATTTTATGGTGAGAGTAGTCGGTCTGAAAACACCTTCAGAAACCGAAGGTGTTTCTACAGCACCGGCTTCCCCTACTGCAATGTTGTCGGTAGGGCCTAAAGAAAATGGCTGCAGCCTAGAACTCTCTGCTGGGGAATCCGAAGCGGTCTGGGGATCCAATTCAGCGGTAGCCAGGGGCTGCATAGGCGCCTCACTGAAAACCGGAGAACCGGCGACCGGCCCAGCCAAGGCCTCGGAGTCTGGCTTGGATCTAGGCTGCCTGTCTTTATCTTTGTGTTTTTTATGCACACCGGTAGTCAGTTGCTCCGACGGCATAGTGTAATTCAATTTTCTACCGAAGTAGTGTCGTGCAAAATCAAAGCGTCACTTTATAGTTCGCTTATTGAACCTAGCACAAAACCGACAACCAGTGACGTCGTGGTCTGGGCCTAGGCAAGGTATACAAAAAGAATGAAAGTCCTTATGAGGTATTTGCTTCCCACAAGAAATGCAATTGTTAACTTTTTCTGACATCGGACTGAGGCAAGAAAAGGTTGCCCAACGGGGTACTTAGCTTTGAAGACTTCGGACTGAAACTCGATTTGAAAATCTCAGGTGTCGGCCGACCGGGACTTGCTTACTGCTTCTGCTTCGGGCACTGCGCGGCAAGAAAGACTGAAGAAAATGGCGTCGGATGCCTCTGATATACCCCTGGCGCTCTGACGTCAGGGAAGAAGCGACAGCAACTGACGCCGGACCAAGACTTTGGAATTCGGGCCGACTGCGGGACCGCCTGACGGCAGGATAACCCAAGTGTGAAGACTGCAGCAGGGTAACACGATGAACATCAAGGATGCCCAGCGAGCAGCATCATATTTGCTTTAGTAATGAATGTAATCGTCTGTAAAATAGAATACAAGATATGGCACGATATAAGATAAAATAAAATTACCAATAATATTTACATATGCAGATGACATAGTATTAATCACTAAAAACAAAGAAGGGACGGAGGAGGCAATCAAGAAATTAAACAAAGAGTTAAAGACAATTGGATTATGTATAAATAAAGAAAAAAGTAAAGGATTTGCATTCATGGGTAATACTGAAAATATACAGTTTAAAAGAGAGACAAGAGATATACTAGGTACAGTATTTGGAAAAAACAGAACATATTAAAAACAATGGGAGAAAATTATTCAAGAAATAAAAGACATGGGGGGTGTGGCCAAGATGTGCTCAGTATAGCAGAAGTTCTACTCGGCTCTGTCTATAAAATATTTGTATGACAGGAATTATTGGCTAAAAGTTATTTGAGAAGGTTAATTTCTTCATCAACTAAATCTACTTAAAGAGGTCTGCAACCACATATAAAAATTTTGAAGAAATTCAGTGATTTTCCTGTCAAAAATACTTTGGATTTATTATCTCTTCACGAACAGTAGAATGGCTACTTCAAAAACAGCACACCAAGAAACTTCTCTCAAAGGATTTACAATCATTGCTAACCAACATACAGGATTTATCTACCAAACTGGATAAAATGGATCTAAAACTGGATATATTTAAAAAAGACTGTACAAAACAAATGGAAAAGATTCATGAAGATCTACAAATACAAAAAACTCAAATGTCAGGTTTTGAACTAGCACTTAATGACATTGACAGCAGAGTACATAAAGATGAGACCAATATAGAGTACTTAATGAAGCAAAATAAATTTTTACAATCTAAAGTGGATGATCTGGAGAACCGGTCACGCAGGAACAATATCAGAATATTTGGCTTAACAGATAATATAGAAGGTAATAATCTACCCAAATTCCTAACATCTTGGATACAAGAAGTCTTAGACCTGCCAGAATCCTTGCCCTATGGCATTGAGAGGGCACACAGACCCTTGACTACATCTAAAACAAGTAAGAATAATTAATCTAAATCAGTAATAGTGAAATTTTTATCAACATATGACAAAGAACTAGTACTTAAAACAACCTGGGCAAAAGCACCAATTAAATTAAATCATAACACCACCCGTTTTGACAATGACTATTCTCCACTAGTAATAACAAAAAGAAAACAATTCTTACCATTAATTAAGGAACTCAAAAAAGCATAAATAAAAACTGATCTATTTCCTGCTAGACTCATCTTCTTGCAAGATGGCATCAAAACATTTGAAGAACTGGACACTGCCCTTACTTTCATAAAATCTAATAACATTATTGAAAAATTAGAAGAAATGGACTGGGAAAGTGCAAGTCAAGATTAACAGAAAATGACAGTTGGAAAACATTGGAAAAGAAGAAAAAGCTTAAAAAATAATATTTCTCTTTTCAACTAGAAACTCTAAATCTAACTCTAGTGACTTATGAATAAAACAATGTCTTCATGCCCATGTAAGTGCACAACTTCAAATACTTTATTTTAGTATATATGTATTTTAAGTTTGTGTCATTAAGTCATGTATATGCATATAATACCATATATTTACTATAGTCATGTATATAAATGTTTAGACATACACGTTTCCAAAATAGAGTATAATCTACCTTTTTTCCCTCTTCTCTCTCTCTAACCTTGTCTCTATTGAGTACTGTGTGTAGTAGAAATGTTACAAAATTATTTGCAATATTGGGATACCTATGATCTGTTATGTTAACTAGATAAACTGAATGCAACTATGATTTGAAACAGGGTTAATTGAAGGGAGCAACATTGAGAATAGCATATGGACTGACAGTTTCTAAGGGTATTGAACCTAGGTTTTTAGCCTTGAGGCATCTCAGAGCAAGAAATGTAACAGGATAGTCTTGATGTTGGTTAGGCTGCAATGTAATTTAACTTCATGTTATGATTTTGTGGGATTAAAGTGCAGCAGATCTGCAGTTCAGTCGTGGTCAATTCATGGATGGCAATATATGCGGCAGTCTCGTTTTAACAGAAAGCTTTTGAGATGTACATATATGGGTTTGTAGATTGAAGCACATAGTAGAAGTATTGCAGCCATAAACTAAAGTTTGTCTCGCGCACATGTCTCAAGAAGTGATTTCAAAGAAAAACACACTCACGGTTCCTGCTTATACGAAGAACAGTTTTTTTTTTCCCTCTCTTCATCAAGAACTTGGCTCGAGGAGAAGCATTTCCACAATAGTGCATGAAGCAGCTGGATGACATCACTCAAGTCTGTGCGACCTAATAATTGAACTCTGAACCCGTGGGAAAGTCGCACAGACTAATTGGAATGTTAAAACGCGGTTTACCCGAGATTAGGTCTTAAAGTACATTAAAGCAGTCCACAAGCACTCCAAACACTATTAGTTTAAATGCTATCCTCAATTCAAAGAACTAATAAAAAGAAAGGAAAAGGAAAGTATGTATGTGTACGTACGTATGTATATGTGTGTGTGTATGTGTGTGTATGTATATATATATATATATATATATATATATATATATATATATATATATACACATACACACACACACACACACACACACACACACACACACACACACACACACATATATATGTAGATGTGTGTGTGTGTCTGTATGTATGTATTGTATTAAATTAAAGCTTGTTTATAAAAACAAATGAAAATACCTATTGATCTTTAGCTGACATACTTCCTGCATATTGAAATAGAAATATATCCATTGTAGAAGTATATATAATGAATATAAGTTAATATACAGAGGAAAGAATTTATCTGTTTTTTTCCTCATATTCATAAGCCTAGATAGCCTATACCTAATCAAATACCATTAATAGAGAAATTGTTTAAATAATACATGATTTTAATGAGAAATGCATTATATAGACTACCACTTAACATTATAAAAGAGTCATTTTATAGACAGATATCATTCTTCTTTGAAGTATACTATTAGATTTGTTTTTCTATTCACTGTTTTACAGTTATTACTTACAAGAAGCAATCTTATAATTGTTTTAAATCTTTATGGATAAGTTACATAGAATGCATCAAACTTGAAGTATATTATAACAATATGATTTAAAACTTCAGCTAAATAAAGTGATGAGCTTATTATTTTAGTAATTATAATATTCCTAGTTAAAAGTAAAGGTTGACAGTAGCTTGAGTACTGTTGCTATTGGAAAGGAGGATAACTTGAGTGGCTATGCTACTCAAATTAGGGGTTTTCAACTCCAGAATGGGGAGGGTTAGTTATGTTATATTAAAGTTATGTTTTAATGATTTGATACAATCTTTTCTGACATTCACAATAACATGCAATATCTCACAGTATGATATTGATATGTCACTAAAGTTTTCTAGCATTTATTATCAGCAAGATGAGAAATTACTGAATAACTATGTACACAACCAAACATAAATATAAAGGTTTCTTTTAAAAGATATTTCAATTAATATCAATGGTCTAAATAATCCCTGCAAAATAAGAAGTTTACATAAATATCTTAAAACACATAAATCACACCTTGTCTTTTTACAAGAAATGCACTTGATATCTTCAGATATTGATAATTTAAACTCCAAACATTTTTCAATACTAGCTAGTTCAGAACATAATGAAAAAAAAGAGGGGTAGCTATTTTATGGAGTAATTCCCTTCCTGTACCTAAAATATTGGAAGTATACAAAGACAATAAAGGGATGATTTGTTCAGTCACAACAGAATTATATAAGAAAATATATACTCTAATAAACATATATTGGATACCAGGTATAGGATCAAATACAGTAAAACATTTAAACAAGATTGTAAGCTTAGCTAAAGGTAATATAGTAATTGCAGGTGATTTCAATTGTATTTTGAATGACACAGATACTAACACTACAGTTACATGGAACATTTCTACCTCTGCAAAATTACTAAATGACTTCACAGATTCATTTTTATTAAAGGACATAAACATGTTTTCAGAACCAGACACACTCCCATATACCCATTATTCTTATAGACACAAAACAAATTCAAGAATTGACAGAGTTTTGATCTCAAATGAGTTAACAGATGATCTTATAAAAGTAAAGGTCATTTCATGTCCCATGTCAGATCACAACTCGATAACCTTTGAACTACTAAGACAATACACAATATTATAATTAGAAGAATGCCAGCATACATAACAAAAATGAAAGAATTTAAGGAATTTCTATTATTAAAGATACAAGACTTTATTACACTAAAATCATACTGGAGAAACTTCAGAAATATACATATGGGATGCTTTAAAAGCATATTTATATGGAAAAGTACTTGCATGGTATAACAATAAAAGAAAATCTTGGGATAAAGATTTATCAGACATACAAAGTAAACTGGACAAGTTAAAACTTAACACTGAGGGAAATAATGAAGGAAAAAATAAAGAAAAAGAAATACACAAACTAAATAATAAATATTTAGAGATTTTAAATCAGAAAACAATGACCAATAAAGAGAAATTTAAATTTATAAACTTTTCAACTAATCCTAGATCTCTAAATATTTTAGCAAACAAAACCAAAAGACTTTGAATATTCAATTATATCAAAGAGATTTATTCTCCAAAAAAGCGAAAACTAGTTTCAGACTTACAAAATATCTTATCTGAATTCAAAGATTTTTTTTCATAAAATTAATCAGAAATCACAAAAGGTAGACCCTAAAGACTATGTTAAGTCTTTTATAACTAAATACATTAAAAATGGACTATCACATGAACAATCTATTAATATAAATAAACAAATATCTCTCAAAGACGTGCAAAATCAGATAACAAAACTTAAATCAAACAAAGCACCTGGGAATGATGGTATTATACCAGAAATATGTAAAAATTCTTCCAAAATCGGCACTAAATTTATTGCACAAAGTTTTTAATATATCCCACAATAACACAATTATTCCCCCATCATGAAAATACACATTTCCCCAATAATTAAAACAAAGATCCCACCAAATGTTCTTCATATAGACCAATCTCTTTATTAAATGCTGATGTTCATGCCTATATATGCGGAAAGGATTAAGAATGTTTTACCATCATTAGTTAATGAAGACCAAACTGGTTTTATCGTTTATAGAAATACTTACGATAACATTAAATGAACAACTGCCCTGATAGATGCTGCAAAAACATTAAATAGAAACTTAACCCTAATAAGCTTAAACATAAACTGTGCTTTTGATTCAGCTAATTGGGATTAACTTATTCATACTTTTAGAAGAGGTGAATTTCTCGAATAATTTTATAAACCTTATATTCAATTTATATAAATATAGTCAAGCCTATATTAAAATTGGTACCACTATTTCTGAGAAAATACCCATTATAAAGGGAACTAAATTATTTACCTTAGTTATGGCACCATGGGCCAACTTAGTAAGGGAAGATGAAAGAATTGAAGGTTTCAAGTTAAATTCTGCTACTTCTTCTAAACGGCAATTATTCGCTGATGACATTTTAATAACTTTGGAAGAAAAAAAACAAATCTATCCTAGCAGTATCTGACAATATTAAGAAGTTTCAAAAAGTAGCAGGTTTAACTTTTAACAATAATAAAACCAAGATACTTCTTGGTAATATAAAAGGAATTGCAATTCCTCAGAAATATAAAAAAAATATCCCTCAGAATAATCAAATAACATTATTTAGGAATAGTAATTACAAACAATATCAAAGATATTACTGAAGTAAACTATAGTAACTGTCTAACTAAAATAGAAGATCACATAAATAAATGGAATAGACTATTTACTATGGAAGGACTGTCAATCATCAAAATGATTATCCTCCCTAAAATACTTTACATAATTCAAACGTTGTCATTACTTCCTTCTAAAACTATAATAAAAAAATTCAATACAATAATGATAAAATTCTTTTGGCATCCTAAAAAGCCTAGAATCGCTTTAAACTATCACATGTATGACTGGACATAAGGAGGTACAAGTTTTCCAAATTTGGAATTATACACAATGTCCTCGATTGTTAAAATTATTTCCCTCTTAATTAACAATAACTATTCTTCGAAATGGAAATTATACTTAAACTTTACTATGTTGGGATTCTACTATTATGCTAAATAATCAAAAAACACTAATAATAAAGAATTCTATCCTATGGATGATAAAAGATTTCTTTGTAGTACAATCAGTTAAAACATATAAATCAAACTATATGCTAACTCTTTTAAAAACATTTAGAAATTACATCTTTAAGTTTACAAATTATAAAGTTTGGTTCTTTCTTCTCTATCCAATATCCTTCACTCAAGGCCTTATACTCTCAACAGACCTCACAAAAATGTTAATTTTCAAAGAGAAATTTTAACTTATTGGTCCCAATTAATGAGAAAGGACAAAATTAAGTCTTTAGAGGACCTAAAAATGAATTTAAAATAGAAAACATATATTGGTTAAATTTACAAGAATGCAGACATTTATCAAATGCCTTAGGCTTAATACCCCGAGATTTAATACAATCTATGCCAAAAATAATATAATTTCTAACTATAAGCACTCAAAATGCAAATATTGCTAATATTATACTATCACATATTTATAAAATATTAAGAGATGAAACAAATCAACATCCTGGAAAATACTGGGACTGCTTTAATACAATTAATTCTCATCTTCCCAATGGTCTAGATATACTTAATATTCTACAATCAGCCTATAAAACTACATCTTCCTTAAAGTGGAGAATTTACACTTTGAAATTTATGCACAGATCCTTCATTACACCACATATCATTAACAAATTCAACAAGAACATAAATATGTGTTGGAGATGTAAAAAGGTATTGAAAGCTGATTGGTCTGATATGTTCTATGATTGCATACTATTAACAAAATATTGGGAAGATATAAATTGTTTCTTACAAGGCTTGTTTACAGATAACTTCATGATAACAAAGTCTTTAATATTATTTAACACTCCAATACATCAAAGTGTTAATAAAATGAAATATCCAATAATATGGACTGTACTGACAGTAGCACGGAAAATAATAATCAATTGGAAATCTGATACTCCCCCATCATTTTGAGAATTTAAAATGCTTCTCATTGAAGTCTGCAATCTGGAACTACTGACCATCAAGTCAAGAACAAATAAAAACATAAAAACAGTATGTGGAAAAAAATTAGTATTTAGTTCTTTTATTGAAAATTCAATAAATCTGTTTTAAAAAAAAAAGAAACAAAAAACATGCATATTTTAGAAATCTTATAAGTTAGCATATAAAAAAGTGCACTTGATAAATTCTATCTTAATAGGCAAGCTAGCATATGCAGCCTGTATGTACAGGATACCAAATAATTATGAAAAAGAAATAATGTTTATAACACTTTCATTCATATGGGGTTCCAGACCAAATCCAATGAAAAGGAGAATTTTGTATGTAAAGGAAGGAGGAGGATTGGAGTTGATAAACCCAATTGTTCATTCAGTTTCACTGAACCTGTATAAACTTTAATAAGTTACAAAAAAGAGAATAAGAATCAGATAGACAAGTACTTTTGGGAAAAATGGAAATATAGGAAAAAGATTGAAAACTTACATAAATGAAGAAATAAAGGAATATCAAAACAAGATGTTCTTATGGAAATTAAAAGTGAATTCAATTGAAAAAAGTAGGAAAGAATGGTATTTAAATATTATGAAAGAACACTTTCATTTTTTCCTTGGAAACATTTAAAGATCAAAAAGAAGAAAGCTATTAGAATGAGATATATACAGTGTAAAAAGATACATGAAAGTAAAGATTTTCTGTGGAGATTATCAAAAGGTAAATTACCTGTCAAGAATAATACACCTTGTAAAAGAAAACAAGAAAGGGCATGTATTCATTGTGAAGAACTTGAAACAACAGAACATTTTTTTCTGAAATGTATTACAATAAAGAAGTTATGGATGAAATATGTAAAAATAAAAAGTTGAAAGGTCTGGATAAGATAGAACATATAAATATGGATATGATGGAGTATGGATATTACTTCTCATCTTACTTTTTCATAAATAAAATTGATAGAATAATATTTTATATTCTACAGACAATATAGATGGAAAGATTTAATGAACTTAAATTTAATGGGAAATGGATACTAACAGAAATTGTAAGAAAATACGTTATTGGCTTTGGAAAAATGGTTTGGGGGGTGTTTAATGATATAAAATTGCTTTCTATTGTATAAAAGGTGTAAATTCTTCTTCCTTCGGCTGCTCCTGTTAGGGATCGCCACAGCAGATCAAATGTTTCCATTTCTTCCTGTCCTCTGCATCTTGCTCTCTCACACTAACCACCTGCATGTCCTCTCTCACCACATCCATAAACCTCATCTTTGGCCTTCCTCTTTTCCTGTTACCTGGTAGCTTCATCCTTAGCATCTTTTTCCCAATATACTCTGCATCCTTCCTCAGCACATGTCCAAACCAACGTAATCTTGCCTCTCTGGCTTTGTCTCCAAACCTTCCAACCTGGGCTGACCCTCTAATATACTTATTCCTAATCCCGTCCATCCTCGTCACACCCACTGCAAATCTTAACATCTTCAACTCTGCCACGTCAAGCTCTGACTCCAGCCTTTTTGTCAATGCCACTGTCTCCAACCCATATAAAGTACAGTTTTGTACCTACCATAAATGTAGATGTCCGAACTGGATAGCATCTGCAGTCATAACAAATGGGTTGTCCTGTCGTCAGGCAGCCCTTCGGTCGGCCGGATTCCAAAGTCTGGGTCCGGCTTCGGCTGATGTCGCACTTCACCCGACGTCATCTCTGCTGGTCTTCGGGTATAAAGGCATCAGCCGACACCATTTTCCTCAGTGTTTCTTGCCCCAGATGCCAATTGCCCTCTTGGAAAGCTAAATTTTGGATAAATGCCAATGTTTCCAAAATAGTAGAAGGCAAACACAAAAATAAACATGTATGTACATATATACAAACAAATACACCATAAGAGACTCCCCCCCCCCCCAGCTAGCTATTAGGAGGGTAAATACCCTAGGAGTACCGCAGAGGGGAAGGAGGGAGGGTAATCCTGACTGCAGATGCTATCCAGTTCGGACATCTACATTTATGGTAGGTACAAAACTGTACTATGTCCTTCATGGATGCATCTGCAGTCATAACAAATGGGTAGAATACCATAGCCAAACTAGGCGAGGAGGAATAATAATTATGGTGTAGTCAGGATCCCTTGCAGTACAGCAGTGGCAAACCCTGCTCGGGATCTAGAATATAAAGGTAAATTATAATGCTTGGCAAATGTATGCACGGAGGTCCAAGTAGCCGCCTCAATAATGTCCTTGGTTGCCACTCCTCTTAAGAAAGCTGTGGTAGTGGCTGTAGCCCTTGTAGAATGAGGTCTTATGTTCTGTGGAATTGGTTTTCCATGGTAGGAGTAACAGAATCTTATGCAATTTCCTATCCATTTGGAGATTGTCTATTTGGAAATTGCTTTTCCTTCCCTTCCTGTTGCATAGGCTACAAAGAGCTGGTCAGTTTTTCTGTTACCTTTGGTTCTGTCCAGGTAGTAGCGTAACTGTCTATGTACATCCAATGTATGCATTATTCTTTCACCTCTGTTTTGTGGATTGGGAAAGAAGGTAGGTAGGTGGATTGCCTGATTTAAAGACACTCTGGATACCACCTTAGGCATAAATGTAGGATTAGTTCTCATGGACACCCTATCTTGATGGAAGATTAGGAAGGGTTGCACTGCCATTAAGGCCTGTAGTTCCGAAACCCTCCTTGCTGAAGTAATAGCCAGTAGGAAAGCAGTTTTCCATGACAAGTGTTGTAGATCTGCTGTTGCTGCTGGTTCAAACGGAGGGAGTGTCAACTTTTCTAGTACAAAATTCAAGTCCCATGCTGGTAATGGTGGTTTCCTAGGAGGTTTTACATTCTTGATCCCTCTGAGAAACTGCCTGAGTAGAGGATGTGAAAAGACAGGAGGATCAAAGCTGTATTCTGCTGAAATAGCTAATGCATGTATCTTGATGGAGGAATAGGACAGGCCTGTATGTAGAAGCTCTGCCAAGTACTCCAGAATGTTAGCAATATCTATGTTCGACACATCTTTTCCTCTTTCAGTACTCCAAATGACGAACCTTTTCCATTTTTCTGCATAGTTCCTTCTTGTTGAAGGTCTGTGGGCTTCAAGGATAATGTCTTTAACCCTTTGTGAAAGGTCTGGGTTAGTTACTGCTATGTGATGTTCCAGGCAGTCAGTTGCAAGGTTTTTAGGTTTGGATGTATGATGTTGTAGTTGTTCTGAGTTAACATCAGAGGCATCAGGGGTATTGACCACATTTTCTCCCGAGACATGCTCCTCAGCACTGGGTACCAGTGTTGTCTTGGCCAGTTCGGAGCTATCAGAATTATCCTTGGACGTTCCTCTTTGATTTTCAGTAGTACCTTGTGCATCAAGGGAAGAGGTGGGGATGCATATGCTGTCAAGCCTTTCCAGCTGAAGGATAGAGAGTCCACCTTCCATGCAAGTGGGTGGAATGTCCTTGTGCAGAATTTTTTGAGCTGGTGATTTTGTGGGGAAGCGAATAGATCTATTTGTGGCATTCCCCATTTCTTTGTGATGGCCTTGAAGATGTCCGGGTGTAGCATCCATTCGTGAGCATCCGAGGTGGTTCTGCTTAAAATGTCTGCTAGGGTGTTCTCTTTTCCCGGTACAAATATTGCCTGTAACTGGATGTTGTAGCTGAGAGCCAGATTCCAAAGGTCCAAAGTCATTCTGCATAGGGGGTAAGAATGAGTGCCTCCCTGTTTGTTGATGTACCACATGACTGTGGTGTTGTCTGTCCTTATCATCAAATGGCCTTCTTTGAGGAATGGTCTGAATTTTAGGATTGCCAGTTTTACTGCCAGCATTTCTTTTTGGTTTATGTGCAGGTGCAGCTGGTCCTGAGTCCACAGTTCTTGTACGCATTTGTCCAGCATGTGTGCCCCCCATCCTAGGTCTGAGGCATCCGTTGTGATGGTTTGGTTTGCTCGAAAGTTGTGGAAGGGTAAGCCTGGGTTTGACTGGCATGCCCGAGCCCACCATAGGAACTCCTGTTTTAAGCATGGGATTAGTGGTATTTCTGTTTCTAAGCTGTGCCAGTGTTGAGACCATAAATTCTTTAGGTACCACTGTAACTTTCTCATATGCAGTCTGGCATGTGGGACCAAGATTATGCATGATGCCATGAAGCCCAAGGCCTGCAGAACTTTTCTTGCTGTTAGTTTGTTCTGCTTTGTTAATGCCAAGAAGTAAAGAGGGAGTTCTTTTTGTTTTTCTGCAGTCAGGAATGCCATCTGTTTTACTGTGTCCAATTCCGCGCCCAAGAAAGTTCTTGTCTGGGATGGTATCAGCCTTGACTTTTGAAAATTGACTGTGTATCACAGGGCTTGTAGCAAGTAAATGACCCTTTGTAAATCTGTTGTCAGCTTGCTTTTGTTGTCCGCTTGTAACAGGCAGTCGTCCAGGTATGGATAAATTTGGATTCCCTGTACTCTGCAGTGAGCGATTACTGATGCCAGGCATTTTGTGAATACTCTGGGCGCAGTAGATAAGCCAAAGGGCAATGCTGAGAATTGATAATGCTCTGATCCTGCAAGAAATCTGAGGTATCTTCTGCAAATTGGTCGAATGGGGACGTGCAGGTATGCCTCCTTGAGATCTAGAGTTACCAGCCAACACTCCTTGCCCAGCATGGGAAGAAGTTGCTGTAGGGTCAGCATTTTGAATTTTGGGACAATGATGTATGTGTTTAAGATGGACAGGTCGAGAATAGGTCTCCAGTTTTTTCTTTTCTTGGTACTAGGAAGAGTCTGGAGTAGAATCCTTTGCCCTGTTCTGTTATTGGTACCCTTTCCACAGCTCTCATCTTTATTAATTCCGCTATCTGGTGCAGGGCTTCTATTTTTTGATTTGGGGCAGGTTTGGCATTCCTCTTTTACTGGTAAAGTGTGGAAGTGGAACCGTAGCCTTGGTCTATGGTTTGCAAAATCCACTTGTCTTTTGTAATATAGTGCCAATTTTTCGAGAATAAGGCTAACTTTCCGCCTAATGGTGCTGCTATTTGCTCCCTGGTAGGCGGAGTCATAGCCAAGTCACTGTGATTGTCCTGTTGCAGTGGCAGTGGTTGCGTCTGTGCCTCGGTTATTGCCTTGCCACTGTCATCCTCTGTAGGCACCTCCTCTGGATTGATTTCTGCCCCTAGAGCGTCTGTTCCTGCCCCTTTGGGATCTTGTGGAGTCAGGAAAGGACCAATTTTTGGCAGGCCAGTTCCTGCTAAACCTTGGGGGCTGAACCTGTAGGAAATCTTTAACTGTTTGTACAGATTTTGCCTTCTCTTCCATTTTCTTCATTACCTGCTGGGCAGGTTCCCCAAATAGACTGGCCTTATCCATAGGAGCATCCAATAGCTTAGCTTTAACATGATCCGCAAGACCTGTTCTTTCAACCATGCATGCCTTCTTATCACTGTGCCAGTCATGGCTGATCTAAATGAAGCCTCCAGTGCATCATAGCCACATTTTAAAGAATGGTTACTAACCTGTTGGATGTTATTCACCATTTCTAATACATATTTCTTATCTAAAGATTCATCAGAGGACAGCTTTTTATTAACTGATCAAGCATAAACTCTTGGTATTGGATCATGTGAAACTGACAGTTTAAAGCTCTAGCTGATAGAGTAGCAGAGGTGTAGACTTTTTCCCCCCATCTCTCTAAGGACCTGGATTCCCTTTCAGAGGGAATAGGGTTTTTTGCTGTGGTCGAGGCTACTGCCTTAGGCCCCTGGGATATAGTTTCGGGGTCTGCAAGTGGGGCCTTGTATAGGTGGTGATGAGTGTCTGGCACCCTGTAAAGTCTATCTGGTTTGGCAGGGGCTGGAGGTAAAGAATCAGGTGCAGTGCAGACATCATTAAATGCATCGTCCACAACAGATAGGACAGGAGGTATAGCTAAGGGCCTATGTTGTGGTAAGTGCAGAAAAGTCCTAAGCCTTTTTCTTGAATCTGAGAAATCTTGTCCCTGCCACTGGAATTGTTCTCTCATGGCATGTAAGGTTTCCCCAAAGGAGAATTCCTCTGGTGGAGAGGCAGCTGGAATGGATTCTTCAGCATCTGAATCTTCATAATTGGAAAAAGGAGCCTCTGGCTGGTCTGTAATGTCTGAGTCATCCGGAGAAACATCAGAGGACACAGGCTCGGGGCTCTGCTCTAGGTCTCTTTTCTGGGGGCTGAGAGGCCCTGTCTGGGTGAGATTGGGATCCCCTAATTAAGGATATTAAATCTTCTGTCAGAGTAAGCATTTGTGAACTAGAAGTGGGCCTGAGTGAGGGTGGTTTAACAGGCACTGATTTAGCTGATTTGGCTGCTTTAGCCCTGGCAAAGGCCTTAATAGACATGGCTGCAGGAGGCCTAGCAGCACCACGTGCTGGGGTAAAGATATCCAAGGGGATGGTGTCTGATAGATCAGTAGGAACCACAGTTGTAGGCAAAATTTCTGAGGCTGATTCAGATAAGGTAGCAGGAGCCTCAGTAGTAGTCATGGATTCGGCTGAAGATTGACCAGTTTTCTCGGTTTCGCCGAAACCGAGACACTCGCGACTTGCTTAACCGTGGTTTCGCCGAAACCGCGGACCGCGAGTGTCGGTCTTTTTCTTACGCTTTTTAACAATTTGGGTAGTCGGAGGATCCGACGGCATAATGTACGCAAAATCTGAGCCGAAAAACTGTTCAGCAAACTCCGACCGACGCCTAAGCGTTCGGTTGAAGGAAGCACAGGCCGAACAGGCTGCTACGTCGTGGTCTGGGCCTAAGCAAGGCAAACAGTAAGAGTGGAAATCTTTATGAGGTATTGGTTTCCCACAAGTTAAACAGTTATTGACTTTTTCTGACATCGGCTGAGGCAAGAAAGAGTCCCCAACGGGTACTTAGCTTTTAGAAGTCTTCAAGTAGTATTCGGTAGTAGTAATCTCTGGATCTGACCGACCGGCACTTGCGAACAGCTTCTGCTTCGGCCACGCGCAAGAAAGACGGAGGAAAATGGCGTCGGCTGATGCCTTTATACCCGAAGACCAGCAGAGATGACGTCGGGTGAAGTGCGACATCAGCCGAAGCCGGACCCAGACTTTGGAATCCGGCCGACCGAAGGGCTGCCTGACGACAAGACAACCCATTTGTTATGACTGCAGATGCATCCATGAAGGACATCATAGCTGGTCTCACTACCCTCTTTGTAGACCTTCCCCTTCACTCTTACTGGTACTCGTCTGTCCAAATCACTCCTGACACTCTTCTCCACCCACTCCATCCTGCATGTACTCTCTTCTTCACCTCTCTTCCACACTCACCATTACTCTGAACTGTTGATCCCAAGTATTTAAACTCATCCACCTTCGCCACCTCTACTCCCTGCATCCTCACCATTCCTCTATCCTCCCTCTCATTCACGCACATATATTCTGTCTTTGTCCTGCTGACCTTCATTCCTCTTCTCTCTAGAGCATATCTCCACCTCTCCAGGGTCTCCTCCACCTGTTCTCTACTCTCACTACAGATCACAATGTCATCTGCAAACATCATAGTCCACGGGGACTCCTGTCTGATCTTGTCTATCAACCTGTCCATCACCATTGCAAATAAGAAAGGGCTCAGAGCTGATCCTTTATGTAATCCCACCTCCTTAAACGCATCCGTCACTCCCACCGCAGACCTCACCGCTGTCACACTACCCTTGTACATATCCTGTACCACTCTTACATACTTCTCTGACACTCCCGACTTCCTCATACAATACCACAACTCCTCTCTAGGCACCCTGTCATATGCTTTCTCTAAATCCACAAAGACGCAATGCAACTCCTTCTGACTTCTCTGTACTTCTCCATCAACACTCTCAGAGCAAACATCACATCTGTAGTGCTCTTTCCTGGCATGAAACCATACTGCTGATCACTAATCATCACCTCCCTTCTTAACCTAGCTTCCACTACACTTTCCCATAACTTCATGCTGTGACTGATCAATTTAATCCCTCTGTAGTTACCACAGCTCTGCACATCACCCTTATTCTTAAAAATCGGTACCAAAACACTTTCGCCATTCCTCAGGCATCCTCTCACTTTCCAAGATTTCATTAAACAATCTAGTTAAAAACTCCACTGCCATTTCACCTAAACACCTCCATGCTTCCACAGGTATGTCATCTGGACCAACAGCCTTTCCGTTCTAATGATTGTAAATAATGTAAAATATATTCAAAATATTAATCATGTAAATAATGTATGATATCAAAACATCTACTCGTCATTGTTGCAAGTTGGAATCCATTCTGGAGGAGTAATTCCGGTTTCTGTTCCAAATGCAGAAGCAGTCCAGAGAAACAGGAAGACATATGGAGAGAAAAGGAGAGTGGTGAAAGAAATGAAGAAGATAGCAAATATTGAGACTGGAGAATATGTGTGGGATTCTGAGAAAATGTTTCAAAAAAACCCGATTGAATGGAAATGAGTGTACACACCCCCTGTTAAAATGCCAGGTTTTTGTGATATAAAAAATGAGACCACAATAAATCATTTCAAAACTTTTCCCACCTTTAATGTGATTTATAACCTGTACAATTCAATTGAAAAATCTGTTAGAGGAAAAAATATAAAAATAAAACGTGTACAATACACTGGTTGCATGTGTGCATACCCTTAAACTAATACTTTGTTAAAGTACCTTTTGTCCCTTTATATAAAGTAATAGAAAAATGTGTCTAATCCCAGGCTACTTAAATATGTTACCACAAACAACTTACTAAGCCCCACACAATAAGGTTACTTGCCTTACCACAGCACTACAACAGCTTTACTCCGCTTTTCTAGCACCATTAACGGTAAAAGGAATGCAGGGACCCAAGAAGAACCTTTCCTTGATTTGTCAAAAGCTTTTGACATTGAACAGGTAGTTTTTGGTAAGACACAGCCTTTTCATAAATGATTATACCGCTCTCATCTGCACTGCCAAAAACCTACAATAACTTCGAACCCAAACAAAGAATCTTTCAATTCAACTGAAAAAACGCCTCTAACTCTCAGTTACTATTAAACCCTAACAGGAACAAACATGTTCTGTTCACACTTTAACAATACTCTGACAAAGCTCTCCATCATTAATCCTTCTGACCAAGCCTCTACTCTACTGTCACCCACTCTGCTATATGCTGCTCCTCTATTTGTCAGCCTGCAAGCTATCCTCAGCCTCCACTGCCTAACCATGTGATTCTTAGCAAGTCAACTAACCAGACAGACTAAGTCTGAAAAAGGTCTCGGAATATCAGTGTTCACCCCCCAGTAAACAAATAAAATAAACCATGCCAGAAAAATGCTACAACAAAATAGCTAAATTCAGAACTGATAATACCTTATAGATCTCAACACTGCATGGTACTAAAACAGATACATATGTAATACTCTCAACTAAAAACTGATCACAGACTACATTTTCCAACCTGAAAAATGTCAAACACTAAAAAAATATCATCCAACCTTACTTCCACATCTACGGCTCTTTGCCCTGCTGACAAATTCTGACAGCACCCAATTAAATCAGACTATACTGCAGGTGACTCACCGTATTTCTCTTGTGTCTGTACAGTTTGGAATTCCATGCTACTCTCTCTCAAGACAAACCAACAACCTGAAACCCTTCAAATTAGTACTGAAACAACACCTATAGGTCTCATGGCTTTGTTCATGCACTACACCTGACTAATCCCCCTAAACTATCCTTATCCACTCTGTCCCACTCTGCTGTAAAATGACTACATAGTCAGTAATCTTTTATGTTATCCTGTACTATTATGTCTATTTGCCATACACAATGTACCATACTCTTCTCAACTTTACACTGTTATGAAATTTCACTTTACCACTGTCCTACTATAAAATTTAATTATAAAATACTACAGGTCTAAACTTTGCAAGTCTAAACACTCATTCTGATCTACCTCTGTCTGATTTCTCACATCTCAGTTGCCTGTATCCTGACAGGAATATGTCTGTATGCTGACTATTCATATGTATCTTGTCAATGCTTTCATTTTTTCACTACTGTCAACTCAAACAATGATTGTTTTTTTTCTCTTATTCATTTTTTCACTACTGTCAACTTAAACAATGATTGTTTTTTTCTCTTATTACTGTATACTCAAACGATTCCGTACACAGTATGTATATATGTATGTTAAATTTCTCTGCATCTTGTTGAGCTATTCTCCCTGGGCCTCTGCTAAAAGGAGGTTTTACACCTATTCTGGCTTTTTTGGTCAATAAAATCAATTAATAAATAAAATATGTAAATAAATCAGTCTAAGAGTCTACTTTCCCTGTCATTTGGCAAAGGATTCTAGGAAGCAGACCCACAACATCCCTTAGCAGCCTCATGAAACACCACAACTGGGTCTACCATTAGGTTGTTATAGAGTTGTGGGACTCAAAAGAAGCGATCAGGCTTCCTAGGAGCAAGGGGAGGGAATCAAGTTGCAGTGATATATCGGAAAACACACCATCCAAGACTTCATGAACTGGAATTATAGCCAGGCGCCTAGGTTCAGGCGGACTTAGTAGCCTTCAAAAACCATCCTCAGCCTGGAAGAACTCTTTAGATTCTCACTTAAAAAATTCCTTCGTTCTATGAAGGGTACCTCCAAATGTTAAGTACTCAGGTTGTGAAGCTAAGGACAAGGTATCTTCAGAGTCAGTATCCAGAAATTGTTGGAAAGGTAAATGCTCCACATAATCAAGTTCATCTTCATTATCTCAGTCAGAGGAATCAGTCTCTGGGAAAGGTCCTTTTTTCTGTTTTCAAGCAGAGGTTCCTGGAACAGGATTCTTTTCAAAGCAGACTGCCCAGACTTCATGAAATCCATGAACTGTATTGCCAGCCTGATAAGGTCCTGTTCACAGACCTCGGTAAAAGTGGCAGGGGGACACAATCAATGTCAGCTAGGGCAAACCTGACTATTTGGATTTGCGAGTCTTGGGACTGGCTGCAGGGTATGATAATGCCTTAGGTCATAGGAGGGTGGCCATGACCTCAATCCAGATCCCGTAGATCTCTTCCCAGTCAACTCACCAAGGGTACTGCCCTTACTCTTAGTCATTAGTACTCCAGTGTTGAAAGCAGAGGCCTGTGTAGTAGGCTCCAGACCAGACCAATGTAAGCTCGCTAGGGCACAGACTAGGCCGAAGACATGGCGGCTTCCATAGGGTCACACCAGATGACTCAGGAATATAAGATGTCAGACCAGAGGGGTGGAAAATCTCCTTGTCTGTGACAATTTTGAGGTAGTGAACTGAAGTATATACTAGTTGGGCTGCATCAAACAACCTATGCCTTACATGACCAAATTCAGAAAGAGGGGAATCTGGGGCAACTGCCCTTAGCCTTTTTCAAATTAAGGGGAAATGACAGTTGCCTCCAAAAGGGGGTCACCACCACTATCTTTATTAAGTCTTTCTAGCATTTTGGAAGAACCCTTAGTATCAGTGAAAGAGTGGAAGACATAAAAGAACATTCCCATACATAGGAATGAGACATTATCTGCATTCCAGGCCTGTTGCACAGAATCCCATAGCAGAATTTATTAACTGTCTAATTTGATGGGAACACATCAAACAGTTCTGTTTGCCTCCTAACAGTTCGATCCATTTCCATTTCTAGAAGACCCCTGTTAGTAGCTCTATTGGAGAGGGTCTGTTCAGGTCCTGATCAGCTATAATGTCTTGTTCTGACTTAATGTATGATGTCTGAAGAGTCAAGTGAGCTGATTTGCTACCTTGCAAAGGTGAAAAGTTGTGTTAAACTGCAGTGGTCCTGGAGACCTGAGAAAATTTTTGGCCTAAAGATCATTGATAGCTGCCAATCTATTGTGCTTCTGTCTGTCCTTCTTATTCCATAAACCCTTCATTTTCAAACCTTTTGATACAGTCCCCCAAAGTCTGAAGCACTGACTGTGACAAACCAACAAGGATATGGAAGGGAGAAAGAGAGACCAGGATCAAGGCAGACTTGGTCGACCCGTCACTTTAACTCTCTTCTTACAAATTACAATACTGGAATCTGAAAGGATACAGAGCGCTGAAATTGAGGCCCAACTGATCAACAGTAGTATTAGCATTTTTTCAAGTAAAGTCTGGTCCAGCCAAATCATGACAATCACAGAGAGCATGAAACCCAGAATCCTGAGATCTTCCTATGGAAAAGACGGTGTCTGGCTAGAAAAGATCATGAAGTTTTCATTGTACAGTTCTATTCTATCCCAGGAAGATGCTCTTCTCAGAAAAAAAATAATCTATGGGAAGGAAAGAAGGATGACTTAATAAAGTTCACCTGAAACTGTAGACTTAAAAGGTGCTCCTTTAGAATCTTACACATTTTGGAAAAAAGTCTGAAAATAAAATCATGGTCTGAAAATGGAAAAATGGGAATATCTGTCTTGCAGTAAGCAATTACTTTGCCCAGATATTCTGCAAATCCACTTGGTGCAAAAGGATTGCCAAAGAGAAGACATGCACAAAATCAAACAAAATCTGGAATCTGGGATGAGATGCTAATCACCGTCTAAATCTAAAGTTACCATGAAACTGAGAATGGTAACAGAGGTAGCAATAAAAGGTCTAGGATTGTTCTACAAGTTTTTGTATTTCTTTGGTACCAGAAAATTCTTGAATAAAAATTTTTACCTCTCAGACCTGGGGATACAAGTACTATGACCCTCTGAGACAGCACTAACTTCACAAGTGGAGGAAAGAACAAAGTTGAGTTTACAACAGGAGGATGGATCACCACAGAAAGAGAAAGGGACTCAGCTTGCCATCCAGACTCCTGTATGAATATTTTAAGAAACCAAAAACATGAAGCCAATGAGGAAGATTAAGGCCTAAACTGAAGTAAAGATTTAAAGGATTTCCAAGGTGGGAGGGGGGAACTAGAATGGGCAAGTAGTCATTCAGACTTCTTGGACTGCCCCTGGCACTGGGGGCTCCCCTTTCTTCTTGGAGTATTCATTTCATTGCTTTTTTATGTAATTATAAATGTATACACCATTTGTTTGATTCTTGCTAGGACGGTCAGCTATATTCATGAAAAAAGTCACGTGAAGGAAAGAACATTTTTTGTTTTAAGAACAAAGAAGGTTGAAAAACATGAGAAACCCCCTTAAATCAACCTACATCTAAACACATGTTTAGGGCCACAGCAAAAGAAGGTGCAAATATAACAACTTTAACATCTTGTCGAAAGGCAGAGGAACTTAACCAAGCAATATTTTTCATAACTAAAACAGAAAACAAGAAGCCAGTATTTTTTTTTTTTTTTTTTTACATATAAGCCTGCCAATTCCACCTTCTAAAACAGCAAAAGAAGAAAACTTAAGTCCCAAGTCAATTAAACTTTTCCTATTCTGAAAGGGGAAATGAAGTAGCATCATCAGTAGATAGCTTTGAAAAGGAAACAGATGGATCAGATGTGAGATAAGAAAATAAGTGTCTGAGGTGGTAGCCATTTGAAATGCTGGGACCTGCTAGACAGAATCCCGAAATTGTCGACTAAATGGCCAAAAGAATGGACCTACACATACTAAGTCAGAGATGCCACTTCTCAGAATATTCCCTTTTCTCAAAGGTAAGGTAATTTCGGAGTTGGTATATATAAGTTCGGGGTAAGGGTGCTTTTCGGCACTCAATATTTGGAGTGCTGACATTTAAACAGGGAACCCCTCTAAAGTACTATGTATAATCTACCAGACTGTTAGGGACATGTGATGATTTTAGCAAACAAGCTGTCAAGAAAGCATCCTCTAGAGCTCATAAAATAGGTGTGCCAGCTTCAAGCAGAGGAAAAATACAGTTGTAACAAGTCATAAAACTTCTGCTGTGAGACAGATTTCAATCCACTCCCATTGAAAAAAAAAATGTTCCACTTTGCTAAAGCTTCAGAAAATAAATATATACTAGGGAAACCTAAAGAAATACTTTCCTCAAAAACAGAATCTTCTGCTTGAAGAGAAGTACTAAATACCACCCTCCCTACCAGTCCTTGCTATTCTGACTAGGAAATATTTTTCTTTTCCTATTAACAGTCAGAGGAGAAACAGAAATAAAAATAATTTCAAGGCTAGACTCAATCTCTTTTATAACCCCAGTAAGCTTTCTCTGTTCAAGACAGAAAGAACAGAAGGCATATACTTCACTGGTTTTGTTTTCCTGTAAAACTCCCTGAAAAAAAGACACTTTGTCCCCACAATTCAACAATATTGGTTCTCCCTTGTCTTTTAAAGGTCAATAAACAGCCAGGATGGACATGACTGACTCTTGGTACTTGGTGGCTGTAGGTGCTACATCACAGGGGACCAAGAAACAACTACGAGTAGTTCAAGGAACCTGGTCTGGCCACAACAGTATCACTCACTGGCAGCTGAGGTGGTGACAGAGCTGGCTCAACCCAAGACTCAGAAGAAATATACTTCTTATGGCCAGGGAGGGAGGGACCAAGTAGACTGACCTGCTCCATATGCAAGTAGGTAAAGCAAGTGTGGCCTTCCAATTAAAAATTTGAGGTAAAACATTTTAAAGAAAGCCCCCCCCTCCCCAAAAAAAAATTACAAAGCTTGCCACAAATACTATTATTCTATATAACAATGTAGAAAAATAGCCAAAATGCATTTACACAGTTTTTCACTGAAGGTAATGCTACTCAATGCTAGAAGTCTAAACCTCAAAATGCACTCTCTCGAGGTACTCCTAAAAATGGAGAACATAGATATCTGTGCAGTAACTGAGACCTGGTTCAAGGCTCCAGAGAGCACCCCTGCAATACCAGGCTACAACTCTTACCACACTTTTTGGCCACCAAACCAAGACCGAAACACTAAAGGTGGAGGAGTGTCAATATTCACCAAGGATATTCACACCACCAGGCTAGTTGCCCAACACAACGCGTCTGAAATTCTCCAGGTGCAACTCACTAGGTAAGACTGCAATCCAAATTGTAGCTTGCTACAGATCCCCCACCATACCCCAAGATTCTCACTACACCTTTCTAAACATACTGGAAAATATTAAGATAGAACCAAACACTCTAACACCGGGTGATTTTAACTACCCTGCCATTAACTGGGAAAACTACTCATGTACCAACACCTTTGCCCAACGGTTCTTGGAATCCATAAATTCCAAAGCCCTGGATCAACTAATCCATAGTCCCACCAGGGGCTCCAATATCCTAGACCTGGTAATTACCATCATGGGAAATCGATGCTCCACACCTATGGTCACCCCCTCGTTAGTCAGGTCTGACCATAAGCTAATCACCATTAACATCCACATCCCACCCCCACCCCCCCAGTAAGGAAACCTCCATAAAAAACTTCTCCAAAGCCAACTTCATGCTACTCAAGTCAGAAGTGACAAACTTCATGACACCCATGCAGACGGGAACTGAAAGTTCAACTGCTGAATCCTACACTAAGGCACTGTACAAGCACATCCACTCATGCATGAATCGTGCCATCCCAAATAGAACCAATATGCTCTCATCCAAAAAAAGGAAGCCAATCTGGTGGTCCCCTGCCATAAACAAACTTTATAACAAAAGGAAGAAACTGTTGCAGAAAAGAGTAAAATCCCAGGATGCAAAAAACTCCCTTACCAGCCTCAATAAGAAACTAAGATCCCTCATAAAATCCTCCAAAGCCAGTTACGAAAATAAAATTGCCAAAGATTCCAAAGACAACCACAAGGCATTCTATAACTATGTCAAGAATCTAAATGGCAATGCTCAGATCTGCTCCGAGATAAAACAGAATGGCATTAAATATACTGATCCCAAGGATACTGCCAATATCCTGGCGGATCGATTCAGTGCCAACTTCACCCCCCCTCTCACCCCCTAAATGGCCCATCTCAATACCAGAAGATTGCCAAATTTTGGTAATAATGGCCACACAGGTAAAAAACGCACTCTCCAAAGCTAAGAATACAGCATCCATGGGACCAGATGACATCCCGGGCTGTGTACTACATGAACTACAATATGAACTGGCACCTCACCTAAGTGTCATGTTTAATCATAGCCTCACCTCAGGTTTCGTGCCCACTGAGTGGGGCAGAGCTACAGTTATCCCACTCCACACAAGGGAGGATCCACCTTGGATCCCGTAAACTACTGTCCCATCAGTCTGACAAGGCTTATCTGCAAGGCCATGGAGCGTATCATCATGGAACTTATAAACAAAGACATTGGCAACCTTCAAACACTGGACCCCACCCAGTTTGGGTTTGTGAAGGGCCGATCTTGTCTTCTGAACCTGACTGACTTCTTCGAATCAGTCTCCAGAGCCATGGACAAGTGTAAGGTGGTCCACACAGCTTATCTCCACCTTGCCAAGGTCTTTGGCACCATCCCCCACTCTGGAATCGCAGATAAACTTACTAAGCTGGGCATTAATCTCTACGTCACCCAATGGGTTGCTAACTGGCTTACTGATAGAATCCACACTGTAAAAGTAGCAGACTCCAAATCCAGCTCCAGACAAGTGGAGTACCTCAGGGTTCAGTCCTGGGACCGCTCATTTGGCATCTACTTCTCTGAAGTACAGGCCAACAACTAAGGGACTCTGGCTAACATAGTTCGCAGATGACTGCAAATTGGGAGCGATTGTTGAATCCCCAAATGATGTGGATACTCTACAAAAGGGTCTTACAGAAACAGATGCTTGGTGCCAAAGCCATGGGCTCAAGCTCAATGCCAAGAAATGTACAGTTATCCCCTTTGGGAAAAAACATGTATCTGTGAATTACCATATAGGTGGCAGTACACTAAACAGCGAAAGTGTGATAAGAGACTTAGGGACACAGGTGGACAGTGGTCTCACCTTCTATAACTACATCACCACAACAGACAGGAAATCCTTCTATGTGGCACACCTCATCACTAAGGGCTTTTCATCCAGAAAAAAAGGAGGTCATTGTCCCACTGTACTCATCCCTCATTAGACCCATTATAGAATACAACGCCCCATTTGGTATGTACCTCTCAAGACATCTGCAACAACTGGAAAGGCCGCAGAAATACCTCACTAAAAGAATCACAGGCCTAAAGCAGATGCCCTACGCTGACCGCCTTAAAAAACTCCAGCTATACTTTGTCGCATATCGTCTACTCAGAGGCGATCTCTGCTTAACATACAAGGCCATGTCAAACCCAGAGCTGTTGGACATGCTAAACTTAGAGAAATCCCAATCCCTCAGAGCCACACGCTCCAGGGATCTAAACCTTGTCATTACAATAAACAAAACATGCTGGAGGGATAGGTTCCTGATCCAGAGACTCCCCAGACTCTGGAATAGATTGCCCATACATGTCAAGAAGAGTGCCTCTTCAAAAGGAACCTTGACGATTGGATGGGAGAAAGGAAATTCACCCCGGGGATCACATCAGTCGCCCTGCTAGACAGGGGTCCAGGGAAGTAAATAGTGTGGGAAGAAATAGCCAGGGAATTGTTATGGCTAGGCTTGTATAGGTCCTAGGGCTGATAGCCTAGTACCAACCTATGAACCTATATTCTCAACTGAAAAGAAAAATCACATTACATAAAAGATGGTCTAAAACATATTTCCTAGCTGAAAGTAAACATATTTTTGCAAAAAATAATAAGAGTATACGGTCTTTCCTGGAAGCGAAAGTATCTGCCCAGCTTGAAGGAAGCATACTTCAGAGGCAAGAAAGCTGTAAAGCTATATGGCAAGGAAGCATACTTCAGAGGCAAGAAAGCTCTAAAGCTATATGGCAGTCTAAAATGCCTTTTATACAGAGAACTGCTCAAGTTCCTGACAAATAAAAGTGAGTAAAACACACCCTTAAGCTTTGAAAAGCTGTCTGGTTGGTCATGTCCTTGGAAAGATACAACCCAAACAGCTTGGGCTACTGCAACAGTGATCCAGTGATGCACATCATACAGTGCATACAGAAATGCCAGTTTCATAAGGAGACACTGAAAGCAAAAAAGTCAACAGTGGAGAGGTCCAGACGGAAAGACAGTTGAGAAAGTGTAGAAAACAACAACTAATTGTTAAGTCTGATGGCAAGACATGCAGCAAGAGCAAACAAAGTAAGAAAAAAAAAAAAAAAAAAAAAAAAAAAAAGAGATACAGATGACTTGATAACAGCTGGAAGACATGCATGGAAAGAGATGGAAAATAAGCCCGCACCTTTCCTTGTGTAACATTTCTCCTTAAACAGTTAATGTGCTTAAAGGCAGATTGTAAATGTAGCTTATATTACACACCAGAAATACAACTACATTTTCCAAAACTGAATCAACCCTGAACTGAGTATCCACAATAATGATATCAGCTGCAATGAAACTGCAAACTCTGACTTCAGCAGTACAAAGCAGTGAAAAAATGCTCTTCTTGTTTTAAGGCTTTAAAGTACACAAGGTTTATGACAGTGAGCAGATCAAGTAACAACCACAATTTTCTGAGTTTGCAGCACTGGAACTACAATGCGCAGACATTATATTTTTGCATCAAACAATGGGCAGTTACAGTGCTATGAAAGGTAAACGTTAATAAAAAAGTATTGATGTCACAAATTATAAAATAAGTATCAAAATCAAGAGAAAATCATACACTAACATCAGCTAAAAGCCTGTGCAGCTGGTCAGCATACTGTCAAACTAATTTTCATCAGTTGCCATACAACTTCAAGCAGAACAGTCAACACGTCAGCAAACTACTTGTACTATAAAGTTTAGAATAAAATGTATCAGTCTACTTCTACATCAAATTAACTGTTTCACAGACATTTTTTCTAATGTTTTCCAAACTGCAGTAATAAAGCGTACAAGTAAACTACACAAAGAACCAAATTTCCCATTGGTGATAATTTCACTATTAAATACAGAATTCATTTTTGACATTACTATCAACCTGTTCTGCAACTTCTCTGCTCATGGCTAAAGCAAGTTGTAGCTGAAGTTCCTCTTCTCCACTGGTTTGAGGTCGTGCCTGCTCTAGCTCTGAAGAAACACGAGGAGAGGTGGCTGTAAAAAGAAACAAACAAAAATTCATAAAAAGAAAAAGGATCCAACAAAAGTAATATACTCACCATAACAATACATATCTGTTGTCTGTTTTCATCCTTCCTCAACTGAAGGGTCTTGGATAAGACCTCAGCCACTTTTCAGACTAGAAATCCGTAACTCAAGCTCATTTGTTTACCCATAATCCCCTCCAAACCCTGCATTACCTCAGACTGAGTTTGATCCCTTACTCTTAGAACTCCAAAGGACTAAAAACTAGGGTGTTCAAAAAGGAGATTAGTATTGGGTACCAGAGACCATAATGTAAAAGGTCTGTAGCTTAAAGAATAGACGAAAAGGGAATATCCTTCAGAACAGATTAAAGAATCACATAAATACTCCATAAATGGAAGGGGAAAAGGAGGTTGAAGAAGGATGAAAACAGACAGCATATAAGCATCATTATAGTGAGTACATAACTTTTGTATCTGATGTTGTCTTTTTTGTCCATTTCTCAAGTGATCGGACAATGTCCCAGCTACTTGAAACCCAGGGTGGTCTTCAAGGAAAGATATTGCAGAGGACAACAGACCCAAATGCCTCTTTACCTCTTGAAAAAATATCCAATTTGTAATGGGCAATAAAGGTATGAGCATTAGACCAAGAGACAGCAACAATAGGGATTTAGGATGGTGCAAAGCTCATGGGTCCAATTGCAGATGTTGCAGGAAGAACTCCTAACTGAATATGGGTCCAGAGAAATTTCCTTGTCATTCTGCCCACATCTGCTTCAAATAAGCTCCTAGTACACCTGAAGGATGATGAAGTAGATGGCAATCTCAAAGCTTACTGGGGATGTCTTGCAGAAAAGGAGAATGCTGTCATGAGGGCATCTGTTCTAGGGAGAAACCAAACTGCCTCCTAAAAGGTGACTTGGTAGGGGAATGAGTCAGAGCAGAGGTCTTTGAAACTATCAGAAGGAGCCGAAGAAGAAGGAGAAGGAGGAGAAGAAGAAGAAGTAGAATGAGAAGGAGAAGAGGTAGAATGAGAAGGAGAAGAAGTAGAATGAGAAGGAGAAGAAGTAGAATGAGAAAGAGAAGAAGTAGAATGAGAAGGAGAAGAAGTAGAATGAGAAGGAGAAGAAGTAGAATGAGAAGTAGAAGAATGAGGAGAAGAAAGCAAACCCTTCAACACCAATTTCTATACTCGACCAATGCTCTGTGATTGAATCCCGAGCAAATGTCACAATTTTCACTGAGGGGAGCATCCCCTAGACAATAAACGCACAGCAAATGTGCATCAGAGTTGGGGATCTTATGGCTGCAGTAAGTGCACTTTTTGAACTCAATGGACTTGTCCAAGAAAACTGCAGACAACAGCAGCTAAGGAAATAACAAAACAGCAACACAGACACCAACAGTGGTAAGAAGAACTGCCCGCAAATGGGATAAAGGATAAATACCAATGATGTTAACAAGAATACTAGAAAACTAGGAAGAAGTCAATTGGCTTATGCATAAAATAATTTATTTTTTGCTATCAGGGGAGGAAAGAAAGTACAGTTGTGTACCTACCATAAATGTAGATGTTCGAGTGTATTCACTGTTGCAGTCATTACTCTAGGGTTATCCTGCTGGCAGGCTACCCACAGTCGGCCTGAATTCCAAAGTCTAGGTCCAGCGTCGGTTGCTGTTGCCTCTTCCCTGACGTCAGTGCGCCAGGGGTATATAAAAGATGCAGCCGAAGCCATTTTCTTCAGTTTTTCTTGCGCCAGATGTCAGGTGCCCCCAAAATGGTAGGCTATCAATTTTGCCAATAATTATGCATGCAGTAAAATAAACATTTTCTTCATCTACAAGCAAATACACCACATAGGTTGTACAGGATAGGTTGTACAGGATAGAGAAGTATACAAGTCCCAGCCAAGAAAAAGGGGGATGGTGGGTGGGTAACCTGGACTGCAACAGTGAATACACTCGAACATCTACATTTATGGTAGGTACACAACTGTACTATGTTCATCGTGTTTCACTGTTACAGTCATTACTCTCGGGTTGAATCCCAAAGCTGAGGTTGGGTGATTGTGCCTAAATAGGATTAGGAGAGGCTATAAGGCCCTGCAGGACTGCAGTGGCAAAGCCTGCTCTGGATTTACAGTAGAGAGGTAAATGGTAGTGCTTGGTAAAAGTGTGCACTGAACTCCAAGTTGCAGCCTCTAAAATGTCTTTGGTTGGTACTCCTCTGAGAAAGGCTGCTGAAGTGGCTGCTGCCCTGGTTGAATGAGGCCTAATGCCCTTGGGCACTGATTTGCCATGTTGTGAGTAGCAGAAACGAATGCAGTGGCCTATCCATTTTGAAATAGTCTGTTTTGAGATAGGCCTTCATTGAGATCCTGCAGCATATGCCACTAAGAGTTGCTCAGTCTTTCTGAAAGCTTTAATTCTGTCCAAGTAGAAGCGTAGTTGTCTGTGTATGTCCAAAGAATGCAGGAGTCTCTCACCCTTATTCTGTGGGTTTGGATAAAAGGTAGGCAAATGAATGGTTGGGTTAAGGGCAACACTGGACACTACCTTAGGCATAAATGTTGGGTTCGTCCTTAGAGAAACCCTGTCTGGATGGAAAATGATAAACAGTTCCACAGCCAAGAGTGCCTATAGCTCTGAGGCTCGTCTTGCAGAGGTTATTGCTAGGAGCAGAGCTGTTTTCCAAAATAAGAACTTTATATCAGCTGTATTGGCTGGCTCAAAAGGCGGCAGTGTGAGTTTTTCCAAGACATAATTGAGGTCCCATGCAGGTATTGGGGCTCTCCTTGGAGGTCTTATGTTTTTGGCCCCTCTGAGGTACTGCCTTAGCAATGGAAGAGAAAAAAATAGGTGATTCCGTGTTGTAATGAGCTGTAATGACAGAGGCATGAATTTTAATTGATGAAAAGGATAGGCCTTTGTCCAGCATCTCAGTTAGGTATTGTAAAATCTGAGGAATATTAGGTACACGTGTCAATTCCTTATGCCTGGTTCCAAGCACAGAATCCTTTTCATTTTTCTGCATAAGATTTTCTGGTACTGGGCCTCCTGGCCTCCAAAATAACATCCATCACTGCTTTAGAGAGAGGTGTGTTTTGAATGGCTACATTATCCGCCATGCTGCAAGATTTAGGGTCCTGAGTTGGCTGTGCAGAATCTGATTGTTTCGCTGGGTCAGTAAGTGAGGAATTAGAGGCAATGTCCAGGCTGGGCCTGGAGACAAGCTTTTTAGGATTGGGTACCAGTGCTGGCGTGGCCAGTCGGGGGGAATCAGAATCATTTTTGGCTTCTCTTGTCTGACCTTTAGGAGTACCTTGGGGAGGAGAGGCACAGAAGAAAAGGCATATACTGTTAGGCTTTTCCAGCTGAATGAGAGAGCATCCACCTTCCATGCTTGCTTGTGATAAGTCCTTGTGCAGAATCTCTGTAGTTGGTTGTTGTGAGGGGAGGCAAATAGATCTATGTCTGGGCATCCCCCATTCCTTTGTTATCATGCTGAAGACTTGTGGATCCAGTTTCCACTCGTGGGGATCCGTGATGTTTCTGCTTAGTTCGTCTGCCAGAGTATTTTTTTTCCTGGCAGGAATTGTGCTTGCAGGTAAGTCAATGCTGTGTTCCACAAAGTCATGGCTTGTCTGCAGAGGGGGTAGGAATGTGTGCCTCCCTGCTTGTTTATGTACCACATGACTGTAGTATTGTCCGTAATTATCAGTAGTTGTCCTGGATGAAGTAGATCCTTGAAAGCTGTCAGGGCATTCTGAACAGCTAGCATCTCTTTTTGATTGATATGTAGATGCATTTGGCTTGTGGGCCATGTGCCCTGAATACATTTTCCTACCATGTGGGCCCCCCAGGCATAATCTGATGCATCTGTTGTTACTGACTGCCTGGCTAGAGTGAAAGGCTGTCCCTTGTTGAGGTGACAGGCCTGTGCCCACCATCAAAACTCCTGTTGCAGGCAAGGAAGGAGGGTAATTGATGTTTCCAGGTTTTGGCAATGTTGAGTCCAAACACTTTTTAGGTACCATTGAAGTTTCCTCATATGCAGTCTGGCATATGGAATTAGCAAAATGCAGGATGCCATGAAGTCCAAAGCCTGCAGAATTTTTCTTGCAGATAACTGGGTCTTTGTTGCCAACATTTTGAAGTAAGTAGTCAGTTGCCTTTGTTTGTCTGGCGTGAGATAAGCCATCTGGGCAGTTGTATTTAAGCTTGTACCCAGGAATATTATCTCTTGAGAGGGTACTAGTTTTGACTTCTTTTCGTTTACTGTGTACCCTAGGCAAATGAACAATCTTTTCACGAATGCCAGATGCTGTAGTAGAATGTCCTTGTTCTCTGCTTGTATTAGGCAGTCGTCTAAGTAAGGATATATTTGAATTCCCCTTTGTCTGCAAAATGCAATCACAGGGTCCAGGCATTTTGTGAAGACCCTGGGCGCAGTAGATAAGCCAAAGGGCAGTGCAGAGAATTGGTAGTGCATTGAGACAGCTATGAATCTGAGGTATCTTCTGCAAGATTGTCTGATTGGGATATGTAGGTATGCCTCTTTTAGGTCTAAAGTTGCAAGCCAAGCCTTCTTGCCCAGCATGGGCAGAAGCTGCTGTAGAGTTAACATTATGGGCAGAAGTTGCTGTAGAGTTAACATTTTGAATTTTGGAATGTCCAGAAATGTGCTTAGAATAGACAGGTCCAGTATTTGTCTCCAGGCTTTGTCCTTTCTGGGTACCAAGAAAAGTCTTGAGTAAAATCCTTGTCCCTGCTCTTGCTGTGGTACTTGCTGAATGGCCCTCATGTTCATGAGGGACGAAACTTGTTTTTGTGCCTCTGCCCATTTGATTGTGTGGCAGGTCTGGCATACCTTTTGCCTTTGGCAGGGTGTGAAAGTGGAACCTGTATCCCTGGGACACTATATTCAAGACCCATTTGTCCTGGGAAATCATGTGCCAATTTTGAGAAAAAAGTGCTAGTTTTCCCCCTAAGGGGGCTGCCAAAAGATGAGTGTTTGGTGCTGACAGAGGCAAGTCATTGGGACTGTTTCCTATATGGCTGTGATTTGTCTTCTCTGCTTTTGGAAGTAGAAGCGCCCAACTGTTTGGGCCTGTATGAGCCCTGGGGCTGGGGTCTGCCTCTGGAGCGTCTGTATCTGCCTCTTTGTGGCCTGTCTGACACTGGAAAGGACCAATTCTTTGTAGGCCAGTTCCTGCTAAATCTTGGTGGCTGTACCTGTAAGAAATCCTTTACTGTTTGCATAGATTTCGCTTTGTCCTCCATTTTCTTCAAAACCTCCTCTGCTTTAAGACCAAATAAGGTATCATGCTGTAATGGAGCATCTAATAATTTTGCTTTAACATGATCAGGCAGATTATGTTCCTTTAACCAAGCATGCCTCCTAATGACAGAACCCGTAACTGCAGTCCTGCAAGAGGCCTCCAGAGAATCAAAACCACATTGCAATGCATGCTTTCCCACTTGTTCAGTTGCATGCAATAAATCCTGCATTTCCTTATTTTCTTCACAGTCAGAATTTGCCAACAATTTCTGTTTTACAAGTGACATTAAGCATTGCTGATATTTAATCATATGAAATTGACAATTTAAAGCCCTCACAGCCAAAGTAGCAGAAGTGTAAACCTTTTTCCCCCCATCTGTCTAGTGCCCTTGAATCCCTGTCAGAAGGGATAGGGTTTTTCGCAGTAGCAGCCTTGACCCCTTTGGGACCCTGAGAAATAGTTTCTGGGTCAGCAGCAGGGTTTTTATAAAGAAATTTATGTGAATCTGGAACCCTGTAGTATCTGTCTGGTTTAACAGGGGCTGGAGGTAAAGAGTCAGGAGTAAGGCCGGACTCTGAAAATACATCTACAATGTCTAACACAGGGGGAATAGCAAGGGGCCTGTGCTGAGGTAGTAAAAGAAAATCTCTAAGCCTTTTCTTTGATTCTGAGTAATCTTGGCTCTCCTAGTGGAAGTGCTCCCTCATGGTATGCAGGGTTTCCCCAAAAGAATAATCCTCAGGAGGAGTGCCTGAAGGGATAGATTCCTCAGCATCAGAATCCTCATAGGGAGGAAGAGAGTATTCCTGTACAAAAGAGGAGTCAGAGGAAATGGAAACCTGATCTGAAGAGTCATAGTCTGTCTCTTGCCTAGGCCTCTTGTCAGGAGGGGGATGGGAACTCCTGATCAAGGTAATTAGGTCTTCGGCCATTTTGAGCATCTATTTTTTAGGCATGGAAGTCTGTGCTGGAGAATGCTGTACTTGTTACTTTGTTTTTACAGCTGCTTTAGTCTTTGCTTTGGAAGCTGAAGTAGGCTTTACATATAACTGTGTAGGTCTGAAAACACCCTCAGAAGCCGATGCCTGCTCAGCGGCTACGGACCCATCTGAGGGAATGGTTTCCTAGTGTCCAATACCTTGAGTATCCAGAGGCCTAACTGGCTCCACATGGGAGTCGTCAGCGGCCTGTGGCTCTGAGGTAGCGGGCGTCAGGGCTGCAAAAGCGCCTCACTGAGAACCGGCGACTGGCTTAGCGGAAGCCTCGTCTGTTTTGGATCTTTGATGCCTGTCCTTTTCATTTTCCTTGCGTTTTTTAGAAACTTCAGTCGTCAGCTGCTCCGACGGCATTATATAATTGAATCTTCGGCCAAAGTAATGAAAAGCAAAATCGAACAGATGCTTAATAGTGCGTTGGTTAAATCTAGCACAAACCGACAGCTTGCAATGTTATGATCAGGGCCTAGGCAAGGAATACAGTTAAGAATGAAAATCCTTATGAGGTATTTGCTTCCCACAAGAAATGCAATTGTTAACTTTTTCTGACATCAGTCTGGAGCAAGAAAAAAGTTTCCCCAACGGGGTACTTAGCTTTAAAGAAGACTTCGGATCTGAAATTAGTCTGTGAAAATCTCAGGAGTCGGCACTTGCAAACAGCTTTTGCTTTGGGCACCGCGCAGCAAGAAAGACTGAAGAAAATTGTGTCAGCTGCATCTTTTATACCCCTGGCGCACTAATGTCAGGGAAGAGGCGACAGCAACCGATGCTGGACCTAGACTTTGGAATTCAGGACGACTGCGGGTAGCCTGCCAGCAGGATAACCCTAGAGTAATGACTGCAACAGTGAAACACGATGAACATCAAACAAACAGAAAAAGAATGACACCAAAAGGATTGGAAAGACAACTTAAAAAGGCAAAAAAGGTGCATTATTTGAACTTGAGCTACTTCAACATCTGACTGACTGGTAAATGAAATCTGAGGTAATAAAGGGTTTGGAGGGGATTATAAGTAAAGGGAGGAACTTGAGCTATGGATCACAAGTTTGAGAAGACGAAAAATTCAGATGCAAGACCCATCAGCTGAGGAAACTATGAAAAGGACAACATCAGATACAATAAAAATACAATTCACCCTTCCACTAGTAACTTAAACAAATACTCATTTCCAAGTGCAGTTTGTCCTAAAAATATATAATTAAAAATAAAATGCAACATTTTTCCCAAAATGGCATGAAAGTTCAAGCACCTTTACTTATTCAACAACAGAAAAAAGAAGTTATGTACTCACCATAATGTTCCAGCTGTATCGTCTGCTTCAGTCTTCATCAAACTTGTGGGTTTGGTTCCGACCCACGGAGCTGACTTGGCCGTTAGCATGCTAAAGCTTCCAAACTAGAGTTCCTCTCACCCTACCCATACTCCCTCACTCCTCCCAGAAACCTCAGACAGAGTTTGCTACTAATTTTCCCAGCATACAAAAAAGCAAATTTTTAATATTGTAATCTAAAAGATGCTCAGGAGCTCAAAGCAGGAAGAGAGATTCTTAGTATTATCCATCAGGTTCTTCAGATACAAAGGAAGAGGGAAGGAGGGAGTGAAGGTTGATGAAGACTGAAGCAAACACAGATGGAACGTTATGGTGAGGACATAACTTCTTTATCCGATGTTGTCTGTTCAGTCTTCATCAAAACTTTGGGGGCAAAGTCCCCAGCTACACAGATCTCAGTGGCTTCATGAAAGGACATTCCGGAGTACTTCAGAACCAAAAGCAGTTCTATTCCTGGAGAGGATATCAAGTTTGTAATGCAAAATAAATGTGTGAGAACTTGCCTATGAAGCAGCCGCACAAATGTCTTCCAACGAAACCCTAAACCAAAAAGCCTGAGACGTGGCTATGGATTTCATGGAATGAGCTCTGACTTGCCTAGGTGAAGGAACATTCTTTGACAAATAAACATAAGAAATACAACCCCTCAGCTATTGAGCAATTGTAGCTTTGACAACAGCTTTCCCTTTTTAAGGATATGAGGAAACCACAAACAGCTGGTCAGATTTTCTGAAAGATTTTGTTCTATCCAGACAAAAATGCAACTGTCTATGAACGTCTAAAAGGTGCAACATATATTTTCTGTTGCTCTGAAAATTTGGGAAAAAAAACACAGGAAGGTTGATAAATTGATTAATGGTATTTGCAGAAGTGACCTTAGGTAAGAAAGAGGGATTAGTGCATACAGTAACTCTGTCTTTATGAAAAATAAGACTGGGATTTTGAAACTAAGGCTTGAAGCTCCGACACCCTTTTGGCAGAAGTAATGACTACTAAGAATGCTGTTTTCCAGGTCAAAAATTTTAAATCCGTCTTTGCAGCGGGTTCAAAGGGAGGTAAGACCAGAGTCTTGCAGAACCGACGTGAGATCCCACAGAGAGGTAGGATCCTTGATAGGGGGATGAAGAAGAAACATACTTCTGAGAAAATTGTATTTATTTAACATTTATTTTACCAGGATAAAATCCGACTGGACACCAGGTGCCCATTTTCAGTGGAGTCCTGGGGAGAAAAGCTCCAAGAAATTACAGTGTGACAAGATAGGTTTTTACAGAGTGACAGGTGAATACAAATAAGGAGTTGGCTAACATATGATAGAATGCGAACATAAAAAGGCAGAAACAGTTAAATGCATAACAATCTAATAGTACAGTCAGGAGATCACATATTTTAAAGTACTAGTACAGTAGGTGTATGTAAGGTATTCAGGAATAAGTACATATTCACAATATTTACAAAAATTGTACAATGCAAATGGGTGATAGTGTAGAGTAAGCATCAGAAATAGGTACATATTTATAATATTTAGAGAGTATTCATTGAATACTCTGTAAATATTATAAATATGTACCTACTTCTGATGCTTACTCTACACTATCACTCGAGGACGGCCGCGGTGGTGCAGCAGTTAGCGTTGTCACCTCACAGCAAGAGGCTCTCCGGTTTGATCTTCGGCTGGGGTGTCTTCTGTGTGGAGTCTGCATGTCCTCCCTGTGGTCGTGTGGGTTTCCTCTGGGTGCTCCGGTTTCCTCCCACATCCCCAAAGACATGCTGCAAGTGGAGTGGACACGCTAAAATTGACCCATGGCATGAATGTGTGCATGTGTGTGCCTTCTGTGGAAGGTTGGGCACCGGGCTGGCAACTCGACACTGTAAAACTCCACCGCCAAATCATGAGCAGACAAGGTGATCTGCTGTGGCGACCCCTAACCAGGAAAAGCCGAAATTGAGAGAGAGAGAGAGAGAGAGAGAGAGAGAACAGAGTATTCAATGCACATAGGTGATGGTGCAAAAGTGAGCATCAGAGGCTTTGGGGGTAAGCTGCCTACAGTGGGGTGAGGATTCAGGAGGGTCTTTGCAGTTTTCAAGAGGGTTAGCATAAAGGTATGATTTAAGGAGGTCTTTAAATATGATTGTGGAATTTTGTAGCTTTTGTAGATTTTGGGAGGGAGGTTGTTCCATGCTTTTGCGACATCACAGGAGAATAGGGCTTCTCCAGAGCTGTTCTTACATGGATCGACTTCAATCAAGGATTTGTTACTGGATAGTAGTGCCCTGTTAGAGTTGTGAAAATTTAACATGCCTGCCAGGGCAGGGGTTCTATCAGGCTGGTAAAGAATTTGATGAGCTATGATGAGTTGGTTGTAGCATAATAAATTTGGAAATTCTAACCAGTGTAGTTTAAGTAGGGATTGGCAGTGACAGGAATGTGATCTAGCATTGGCTGCGAACAGAGGTATTTTATTGTAGCATATATAGAGTTTGGTCAGGTCAGTTTTATTAATGTTGGTTAGAACTGGAAAGGTATAAAGTAATGATGATAGGAGATGAGTTCTGGCTATGGTATTTCTAGACTCGGTTAGAAACGGTTTGCTATGACAGAGACATCCTAGCTTCTTGTGTACTTTAGAGATAGTTTGGAATGTGTGTCTGTTGAATTCAAGTTGTCGATCAATTATAATGCCTAGGAGTTTGGCCTCAGTTACTGGAAAAGCTTTGCAAAGTCTAGAAAAAGCTAACGATCCAGCATTTTCTCCAATATGGAAGCTAAAAATGGCTGCCAACTGAACTCTGACAGTAGAAAAACTGGCCCCCGAATGAAACAGACAAGCTAGGAAATCCAAGACTGCCGAAATGGGTGCCATGAGCCGGTCAATGTGATGCTACTAGGCCCAAAAGGAACACCTTTTCAACTTACTTTTATAAATCTTCCTGGAAGAGGACTTGTGGTGGTGGTGTGTGTGTGTGGGGGGGGGGGATCAGAATCTTCTGAACTGGAGAAGAAAGCCTGGAGTGTCTAGCTATCACTGGAACTGGAGAAGCTTCAAGTTGTGAAGATCTGGATGGAGTTATCCTGAGGGGTGAGACAGAAGATCTGGAAAGGGTTCCAGTGCCCACAGAGGACAAATCAGATGAGACCACAGGAAGGTGAACCCGACTTGTCGAGGCAAATGGGAGCAATGAGGATCACTTTGCACTTCAACCTGTATGCTTTCTGAAGGAATTTGGGGATCACAGGAACAGGTGGGAAAGCAAGGACTAGAGCATCTCTTGGTGACTGTCCCTGTGGAGGGATCAGCTGCTGCATTTGTTGTTGAAGGGAGAACAGTACAGTTGTGCACCTACCATAAATGTAGATGTTCGAGTGTATTCACTGTTGCAGTCATTACACTTGGGTTATCCTGCTGGCAGGCTACCCGCAGTCAGCCAGAATTCCAAAGTCTAGGTCCGGCATTGGTTGCTGTCACCTCTTCCCTGACGTCAGTGCGCCAGGGGTATAAAAGACGAAGCTGACGCCATTTTCTTCAGTTTTTCTTGCCCCAGATGTCAGGTGCCCCCAAATAGGAAGGCTGGAAAAAATATGCCAAAAAGCATGCATGTACTAAAATAAGAAGTTATGTACCTACCATAACGTTCCATGTTAGTTGTCTTCTTCTCATCTTCTTTCTTGTTGGATGGGTTCGGAGCCAATCCTCGGCTCCGACTCGGCCTTCTACTAAAGCTCGAGAGCTATTTACCGGTTCGAGGATTCCCCATATCCCACAATGCTAGGCGACAGATACCCAGATCTCGTTTGGTAGAGCTAACACCATGGAGACACCTGTCCTCACTACAAGGTTTAACCTACAGTGCTAAAAATAGAGGAGGACGTAACTTAGAAAACAGTCAACCAGAGGAAGAAGGCCTCAAAGGGGATTCTTCTCTGTCTGTCCAGGCTAGGGGGATGGAGGGTGGGACACAAGAAAGAAGGCGAGAAGAAGGCAACTAACATGGAACGTTATGGTAGGTACATAACTTCTTAATGTTAAGTTGTCTATCTCGCCTTCATTCTTGCTGGATGGGACAGCGTCCCTAGCACCTTAGCCCTGGGTGGCTCATCGGAACAGACTCTTGAGCACAGTGGAACCAAAATCAGCTCGACTCCTGGAGGCCATATCCAACTTGTAATGTGAAATGAAAGTATGAGTGGCCCATGTGGCTGCAGCACAAATAGATTCCATTGGAAGCCTTGCTTGAAAAGCTACAGACGTAGCTAATGCTCTGGTGGAATGAGCTTTTGGTTTTGTAAGGAGTTCTTTATGTCTCAGTTGGTAAATCAAAGTAATAATAGAGGCCAACCACCTGGATAAGGTTACTTTAGAAACTGGCAGGCCCTGCTTGCCCTCAGCATAGGACAGGAAGAGTTGGTCCGATTTTCTTGTTTGTTTAGTCCTATCCAAATAAAAACGCAATTGCCTGTGAACGTCCTAATAGTGCAACTTTTGTTCAGCTCTGTTCGAATAGTTAGGAAAAAAGACTGGAAAATCAATAACCTGATTCAGATTTGTCTCAGAAGGTATTTTGGGTAAAAAGGAAGGATTAGTCCTGAGTGAAACTCTATCTTTGTGAAAAACAAGATAAGGAGGACGAATACAGAGGGCTTGAAGTTCCGACACTTTTCTAGCTGAGGTGATGGCTACAAAGAAGAGAGTCTTCCAGGAGAGTAATTTTAAGGAACAGGAAGCTGCAGGTTCAAAAGGAGGGAGAATCAATGAAGTTAATATCAGGTTCAAATCCCACGGAGGTGGGGGATCTTTAACCGGGGGCCTAAGTAAAATCGTCCCTTTAAGAAAAGCTTTACAAAGTTTGTGGGACATGATGCTGGTCTCTGACAGGCCAGCGTGGAAATTAGCGATAGCAGCAGCCAACTGGACTCTAATGGTGGCAGATGAAGAACCTGCTCAAAAAAGTTCTGGCAAAAAATCTAGAACGTTATGGACAGGGGCTGTAAAGGGGTCTATATTTCTAGCCTCTGCCCAGGAGGAGAAACGTTTCCACTTACTAGCATAAGTCTTTCTGGTAGTAGATTTGTGCGAAGAAAGGATGATTTCATGCACTGGCTGAGAAATATGTGGAAGCCTGGCTAAGGTTGGAAGTGGATCAACCAAGCTGTGAGGTTGAGAGACCGAAGGGATTGGTGCAGCCCGCCCGACTGATGGATCAAGAGGTCTGGCACTGGGTCCAGATTCCAGGGCTGCTGCAGCAGGTGACGATGCAGGAATGGGAACCAAATTTGTCGAGGCCAGTAAGGGGCAATGAGGATCATCCTGGATCCCAATGCGGTCGCTTTCTGAATCAGTTTTGGAATTAAGGGAAAGGGAGGGAATGCATATAGGAGACCCCGGGGCCAATCGTGAACTAGAGCGTCTTTGGGGGAGTGCCCGGGAAGGGGGAAGAGAGTGAAGAAATCGTCACACTTGCTGTTGAGAGGAGTTGCAAAAAGGTCACAGCAAGGTTGACCCCATCTGCAGAAGATTTTGTCCGCTACTGATTGATTGAGAGACCACTCGTGAGGCATGAGAATAGCTCTGCTTAGCCTGTCCGCTATGACATTGGACCTCCCGGGGATGTGCGTCGCTATCAGAAACCGTTGAGAGGAGATTGCCCACTGTCAGAGTCTGAGTGCTTCTCGACACAATGGATAGGACTTGGTTCCGCCCTGCTTGTTGATGTACCATACTACAGACATATTGTCCGTCTGAATTGCAATAGTCCCGGTGGGTAGAGAGTCCTGAAGAGCTTGCAACGCCAAAAGCACCACTCTCATTTCCAAGACATTTATGTGCAGATGGTACTCTAGAGGTTGCCAGGTGCCCTGGACAGTCCTGCCCTGAAAATGCCCCCCCCCCACTCAATCAGTGAGGCATCCATGGTCACTGTGGCAACAGGAGGAGGAAGAACACACGGTCTTGCCCTGGAGTATAAGAGGGGAGACCATCCACCAAGCCAGGTGGTCTTTGCATGATTGAGTGATTATAATCTTGTGAGACATTGGGAGCTGTTGAAAGGACCATTGAGTAAAAAGCATCCACTGAAGAAGCCGCATGTGAAAACGAGCCAGTGGAACTAGTATGATTGCTGCTGCCATGAGGCCCAAAGTCTTTAGTACAAATCTGGCCTGAATCCTGTTGCACTGTAGTAAGACCTGCACGTGTTGGCGGATGTCTGATACTCTGTTGAGAGGAAGTCTTGCAGAGAGGTCTTTTGTATTTAAGCTTGCGCCTATAAAGACTATAGACTGACAAGGCGACAATGCAGACTTTTCTAAATTTATTGATATACCTAGCTCGGTGCAAGTTTGGATGGTATAATCCCTGGCTCGTAGTAGCTGATGCCTGGTGGAAGCAGTGAGGAGCCAGTCGTCGAGATATGGAAACACCTGGAATCCTCACCATCTCAGGTGAGCTGTAACCACTGCCATACATTTGGTGAACACCCTGGGGGCTGCGGTGAGACCAAAGGGCAGGGCTCTGAATTGATAGTGACTGGCTCCCAGCCGGAAGCGGAGAAACCTTCTGGAGCGCCTGTCCATTTTGATATGGTAGTACGCATCCTGAAGGTCTATGGAGCACATCCAATTGTCCTGACCCAAAAAGGGTAGAATGGACTGAAGCGTGACCATCTGGAACTTCGTTCTTTGAACAGATTTGTTTAACCTGCTGAGATCCAAAATGGGTCTCCAGTCCCCTGTCTTTTTTGGTACCAAAAAGAACTTGGAGTAAATCCCGGAGCCTTGCTGGTCTGCTGGGACTGGCTGGATGGCCCTTTTTTTTAGCAGTTTTGAAATTTCTAGTACTGCTTGTTCCCTTAGACCGAGTGGAACATCTGGAAGGGACCTGTTTGTTTGTGCAGGAGTGTGGACAAAGGGGATTTTGTAACCCTCTGATATGACAGACCATACCCATTTGTCTTGTGTGAGGAATTGCCAGGCTTCTGGGTACAATGACAATCTTCCCCAGACTGCCTCCGAAGGTGGACAGTTGGGCGGCCCCTCAGGGGTGCTGAAAGGGTTTGTCAGAGAAAGATTCTCTGCTACCCTGATTTTGCGGACCCCCTCTGCCCCTCGGGCGGCGTCTATTATTGTTCCCTCCTCTGCCCCTGGAGAGAAACTCGCCACGTGCGTCAGGCACGACTCCCTGGGGTTTCCGAAACCACATTTTTCCACTCTTCTGACCTTTAGGGTATGGTCTAGAGGGAGTAGAAAAACAGACTCCCACGGCAGAGAGAGTCTTGCCTTCCTGCTCACACCTGGTAAGGGTATCCTTCACCTGTGGTCCAAACAAAGCCGAACCATCGAAGGGGGTATTGGTGAAGGACGCCTTAAAGGGGTCAGCAAAGTTACATAACTGCCACTACTTTTTATTTTGTTTCCACACACCAAACACGTTGTACCAAAACGTTATAATAACGTTTTGGTACAATGTGTTTGGTGTGTGGAAACAAAATAAAAAGTAGTGGCAGTACTTTTTCTCCTTGGTTCTCTTTTTGTTTGTTCATCAGTCGAGTGGAGAGATTTCGCTTGTGGATTATAAAGTTACATAACTGCATCCAGGCATGTCTTCTCAAAGCCACACCTGTACCTGCGGCCCTACTCGCCCCATCGGCTGCATAAGAAATGAGCCGCATGGAGGAGTTGACTATAGAGTTAAGGGTCACCAGCTGGGAGTTAATCTTTTCCTGAGACCCCGCAGCTGATGGATCCTGAAGGGCATCACCCAGTTCCTTGAGAAGATCCCTTTGAAGGCGGGTGAAATGGCACAGATAATTCAGCTACCGCATTGAAAAGGTCGCTGAAGAAAACATCCGCTTCCCGTACCTGTCCATTGTCCTAGACTCCGTTAGGTGGATGGACAGGCACCGAAGGGTCAGCCAACTCCTTCTTAGTGGCTGCTGCCACCACCATGGCATCAACAGGGACACCCTTTGTCAGAAACTGTTTGTCAGATGGGGCTGTAATGAATTTAGTGGGCTTGCGGGGAGTTGGTTCTGCTGTGTCTGGGGCCGTCCACACCTTCCGAGCCACCACTTCCATGAGTGGGTCAAAAGGCGGAGACAACCAGGAGGTGGAAGGGCGAGAACCAAACGCGTCCAGGTACACCGAGTCATCCTTGGAAGGGTTAAGGGCAGTCCAGTTCCTCCTCTGCCCAACGATCTCAAGGATGTCTGAAAAAGAGACATCCTCAGAGGGGGACCTTGGGGACCCTTAAGAATCCTCCAAGTCAGTGTCAGACGTGACTGACTCGGGGGAGTCAACATGTTTCCTCTTACATTTCCTTTGCCTAGGGGGCTCTCCTCTGAATGATCAGGGGAGGCCTCGGAAGAGGAAGATACACCCAATGGGGCGACATGGAGCATCTGTTCTCCACGCTTGGGGTCAGGAGGGTGGACAGAGACCGATGCAGGCACCATGGGGGGAGGAGCCGAAGGGGCCGATCGCGGAGCTGACACAGGAGTCAGAACGCTCCTCATGACCTCAAAGGCGCCCCTGTCAGGCAGAGAAGAGGGTCCACACTCCAAAGAGATGTAAACCCCTCCCGGCACAGAGAGGGACGGCTCTGAGGCCGACGTTGGGGCCGAGCTCACCTGCGCCGAGGCCCCGAGAGGGAGAATGGGGTCGGACAAGGGTCCGATGCCACTTGCCCCCTCGGAGCCAATGAGGGAGTCTCGGCGCCTGGATCCCTCCAAGGACGGAACCAATGAAGAGATCTGAACCGACGAGGGAGCCGAAAGGCGTGGCATCAGTTCCGACGTTACCAAGATTCGAGCCCCAACCAGCTCCGGCTCCGAACACAAGGAGGGAGTCAGAGGAGGAACTGCTGAAGAAATCGGGACAGCCACAGTCTGTTGAGATGGGCTGGTTAACATTTTGGCCAGGGCCTGCGATTTAAGGAGTCTACTGACCACCCTCTCCAAGTCATGATCGGACAGCCTGGAAGACCGAGATGAGTGGGACCTATGGCTTTTTTCAGATTGGAGCAATGGTGACCTCGGAGCCGAATGAACAGATTCTAGGGAAGGGGACCTAGAACGTTTTCGGCTCGAAGACAGTTCCGACACTAAGGTCGGAGCCGACTGAGGTCCAGAGGTGTCGGCTCCAGCCGGAGCCGAAGAGGAGGCAGGCGCTCCACCAGGTGATGGCTCAGAACAGGGAGCCGACGGCTTGGCAGGCTTTGAGGATTTTCCCGATGAAGGCTTGGTCGGAGATCCTTCTGGCTTAAGTAAGCCTCTAAGGATGAGCTTGTTCCTACGCTCCTGCAGGACTCTCGGGCTGAAGGCATGACAGACCGAGCAGGAGTCCTGCAGGTGTAGGGGACCCAAGCAATAAACACAAGAAGTGTGACTGTCTGTCAGAGACATCTTCTGACAGCACGAGTCACACTTCTTAAAACCAGAGACTTTGGTATCCTTAGACATAGTGGATACCAAGGAAGAAAAGTCACTAGTGCTTAAACACACAGAAAAACACACACACACTCGCACTAGTTAAACTAACAATGTTAATAACTACACTGCCAAATATATATATAAATATATACAAAAACTACAAGCCTACACACTGTAGTAAAGTATAAGAGCTAAACACTACCCTATTAACACAGGAAAAGGAGGGGAGATTAGCCACTAAGAAAAAAAGGGGGGGGGGAGACTCTCTAACTAAAAACGAGTTTCTGAGAGGGAATATTAGGGAGTAAACAGTGAATTAACTAACCGGAAAGCTATATATATATATAAGATAAGGTTGTAGAAAAAAAAATAAGAAGTTATGTACCTACCATAACGTTCCATGTTAGTTGTCTTCTCTCGCCTTCTTTCTTGCTTGATGGGTTCGGAGCCGATCCCTCGGCTCCGACTCGGCACTTGCTTTAGCTCGAGAACTCCTTTTACCAGCTCGAGGCAGCCCCATATCCCATGATGCAAGGCAGGAAGTACCCAGATCTCGTTTGTTGACAAAAGGGCAATAACACCAAGCATAAACAATACTTCCCAAAGGAAGAAGAAACTTACAAATGGAAAAAGGACCAGGTCTGAATGGTCTTTAGCATTATAGTTTCTTATACAAGGTCTGTCCAGGCCAGGGGGAAGGAGGGAGGTGCAGAAAGAAGGCGAGAAGACAACTAACATGGAACGTTATGGTAGGTACATAACTTCTTAATGTTAAGTTGTCAATCTCGCCTTCATTCTTGCTTGATGGGACCGTCCTAGCACCTCTATCCTGGGTGGCTCAATGGAACAAACTCTTGAGGACTGTAGAGCCAAAACTGGCTCTGTCCCTGGAGGCCAAGTCCAATTTGTAATGGGAAACAAAAGTGTGAGGAGTGGCCCAAGTGGCGCTGCACAAATAGTGTCCAAAGGCAGTCTAGCTTGAAAAGCTGTAGAAGTAGCTAAACTCCTAGTTGAATGTGCTTTAGGTTTTGAGCACAGCTGTTTTCCCCTGATCGTATAAATTTCAGTGATGACCGAAGAAAGCCATCTGGACAAAGTCACTTTAGAAACAGGAAGGCCTTTTTATTATCCGCATAGGAAACAAAAAGTTGATCAGATTTTCTAAATTTTTTGTTCTGTCCAAATAATATCTAAGCTGACGGTGGGCGTCAAGATAATGTAGCTTTTGTTCAGCTCTATCTGAATAGTTAGGAAAAATACAGGAGATCAATAGATTGATTCAGATTGTTTTGAGCGACCTTAGGTAAAAAGGATGGATTAGTTCTCAAAGATACTCTGTCTTTGTGAAAAATCAAATAGGGGTCGAACCGAAGAGCATGAAGTTCAGACACCCTCCTGGCAGATGTAATAGCCACTAGGAATAAAGTTTTCCAAGAAAGATATTTCAGGGAACAAGAAACAGCTGGCTCGAAGGGGAAGAATCAAGGATGTCAGCACTAAATTTAGATCCCACTGAGGAGGAGGATTCCTGATTGGAGGCTTTAGTAGGAAAATTCCTTTCAAGAAGGCCCTGCAGAGCCTATGGGACATAATATTATGATCTGCTATCCCGACATGAAAATTAGAAATAGCAGCCAACTGAACTCTGACTGTGGAAGAAGAGGAGCCTGCATGAAAAATCTCTGCTAAGAAGTCCAGAACTGCCTGAACAGGGGCAGTAAAGGATCAATATTTTGGGCCTTAGCCCAATAAGAGAAACGTTCCATTTGCTTGTGTAAATCCTCCTGGTAGAGGATTTTAGTGAAGCTACTATGATATCTCTAACTGGGTTAGAGATCAAAGGAAGCCTGGCTAAGGAAGGAAGTGGAGCAACCATGCTGTGAGGTTGAGAGAAGGGATTGACCGGTGCAGCTGACCGGATTGGTGAATCAGTAGATCTGGCACTGGGTCCAGATGCCACGGCTGCACCAAAAGGTGATGATGGAGGAACGGGAACCAAACTTGTCGAGGCCAGTAAGGGGCAATGAGAATCAATTTGGCTCTCAAAACGGTAGCTTTCTGGATCACCTGAGGGATCAGAGGAAATGGAGGGAAGGCATAAAGAAGTCCCTGGGGCCAATGCTGGGTCAGAGCGTCTCTGGGGGGATGGCCTGATAGAGGGAAGAGGCTGAAGAAGTCTGGACATTTGCTGTTTTGGGGAGTAGCAAAAAGATCGCAACATGGACGACCCCATTCCAGAAAAATCTCTTCCGCTATGGATTGCTTGAGAGACCACTCGTGAGGCATGAGAATAGCTCTGCTCAATCTGTCCGCTATAATGTTGGTTTTCCCAGGGATATGCGTTGCTACCAGAAACCGATGAGAGGAGATCGCCCATTGCCATAGTCTGAGCGCTTCTCGACACAAGGGGTAGGACTTGGTTCCGCCCTGTTTGTTGATATACCAAACTACAGACATGTTGTCTGTGTGGACTGCAATTGTCCCTACGGGAAGAAAGTCGTTGAGGGCTTGCAACGTTAAAAGCACTGCTCTCATCTCCAGGACATTTATGTGCAGATGGTACTCGAGCGGCTGCCACGTCCCATGAACCATCCTGCCCTGATAATGACCCCCCCACCCGATCAGGGAGGCATCCGTGGTGACAGTGGCTATCGGGGACGGAGGTATAAAGCACCTGCCTTGGTGAACCTGAGACGATGTGATCCACCAAGCAAGATGTTCTTTGCATGTTTGTGTCACCAGAATCTGGTGACGCATTGGGAGTTGCTGGTATGACCACTGTGTGAACAGCATCCACTGAAGGAGGCGCATGTAGAATCGAGCCAGGGAAGAAGAGTGATGGCCGCAGCCATAAGACCTAATACCTTTAGAACCATTCTGGCCTGTACCTTCTTGCTGGCCAGAATGATCCTGACATGAGTCTGAATGTCTGAAACTCTTTGTTCTGTAAGGGTAGCTGACATCCGAACAGTGTTTAAGTTTGCCTATGAAGGTAATAGACTGGCAGGGCGATAAGGATGACTTTTCGTAGTTGACTGAGATGCCCAAATGAGAACAAAGGTCTATTGTGTAATCCCTGGCTTGTATAAGCTGATGCCTGGTGGTGGCTGACAGGAGCCAGTCGTCGAGATACGGAAACACCTGGAATCCTTGGCGTCTCAGGTGAGCCGTGACCACTGCCATGCATTTGGTGAACACTCTGGGGGCTGTAGTGAGACCAAAGGGCAGGGCTCTGAACTGGAAATGACTGGACCCCAGCCAAAAGCGGAGAAATCTCCTGGAGCGTCTGTGAATTTTGATGTGATAGTACGCATCCTGAAGATCTATTGAGCACATCCAGTTGTCCTTCTGTAAGAAGGGCAGAATTGACTGAAGAGTGACCATTCGGAATCTTGTCTTCCTGACAGACTTGTTGAGTCTGCTGAGATCCAATATTGGTCTCCAGTCTCCCGTCTTTTGGGGACCAAAAGAACCTTGAGTAGATTCCGGCTCTGAATGGTCTATTGTAACTGGCTGAATGGCTCTTTTTTGCAGTAGTTTTGCGATCTCTAACTCTGCAATGTCCCTTAGACCGGGTGGTACATCTGGAAGGGAACTTGAGGGGAAGGGACTTTCCTCGAAAGGAATTATGTAACCCTTGGATATGATCGACTGTACCCATCTGTCTTGAGTGAGGGAATGCCAGGCTTCTGGGTACAGTGATAATCTTCCCGACTGCCTCCAAGGAGGGACAGCCGGGCAACACCTCAGGGATGCTGAAAGGGCTTCTCAGGAAGAGACTCCCTGTTGCCCTGATTCTTAGGACCCCCTCTGCCTCTAGAGCGGCGTCTGTTGTTGTTACCCCCTCTGCCTCTAGGGGTAAACTGACCACGTGAATCCGGCGTGACTCCTTGGGATTTACGGAACCACATCTTCCCACCCTTCTGTCCTTTGGGATAAGGCCTAGAAGGGGTGGAAAAACGGACTCCAACAGCAGAAAGAGTCTTGCCGTCCTGCTCACACCTGGTCAAGGTTTCCTTCACCTGAGGGCCAAACAAAGCTGACCCATCAAAGGGAGAATTTGTGAAGGACGCCTTAAAGGGATCCGCAAAATCACATAGCCGCATCCAGGCTTGGCGTCTAAGAGCCACACCTGTGCCTGCGGCTCTACTCGCTCCATCAGCAGCATAAGATATTAGCCGCATGGAGGAGTTAGCAATGGAATTGAGGGTTCCTAGCTGCGAAGCAATCTTTTCTTGGGCCCCTGCAGCTGTAGGATCCTGAACTACTTCTCCCAGCTCCTTCAGGATATCTCTCTGGAGTCTGGTGAAGTGACAAAGATAATTCAGCGAACGCATAGCAAAGGTCGCTGAGGAAAACATCCGCTTGCCGTACCTATCCATGGTCCTAGAGTCCTTATTAGGAGGATGGACGGGCACGGAAGGATCTGCAAGTTCCTTTTTGGTGGCCGCAGCCACCACCATGGCATCAGCGGGGACACCCTTGGTAAGGAATTGTTTGTCACTAGGGGCAGTTATAAATTTAGAAGGCCTCCTAGGGACTGGCTCTACAGAGTCAGGAGCTGTCCACGCCTTCGTGCAATAACCTGCATAAGGGGTCGAAGGAGGAGACACCCAGGAGGTGGAGGGCCGAGATCCAAGCGCCTGTAGGTCTGGTGACACAGCGTCAGAGGGTTTGTTGGTGGGCCAGTTTCCCTCTGTTTCAGAAGTTCTAGGATGTCTGAGAAGGAGACATCCTCAGAGGGGATCTAGGGATCCCTCTGACTCATCAAAGTCAGTATCCAAGTGACAGACTCAGGGGAGTCTACATGCTTCCTCTTACAAGTCCTCTTCCTAGGAGGATCTCCCGAAACATCAGGAGAATCCTCGGAAGAGGGGAAATTCCCAATGGGGAAACCTGAGGTGGAGGATCTCTGGGTCCTGTAGCAAGAGAAGTGGCAGAGATGTCAACAGGTACAATAGAGGGAGGAGCTACGGAAGAGACTGCTGACTGATACCAGTGGCCAGTACACTCTTCATCACCTCGAATGCTCCTCCCAGGCAGGTCCGAGAGACCCGCTCCAAGAGCTAGGAACCCAGGGGCCACCGAAGGGAAGTCTCCGAGGCAGATGTCGGAGCCGAGCTCACCAAGGCCGAGGCTCCAAGGCGAAGAGCGGGTTCGGACAAGGGTCCGATGCCACTCACCCCCTCGGTGGAGACCATGGAAGTCCGACCACGAATCCCTCTAAGGAAGAGGAGATAAGAGTAGGGGCTGAAGGAACAGAAGGGGTATCCGTCCTCCAGCCGTAGCAGTAACCATGCCGAAGACTCCAACTCCAAGCTCTGGGGTAGAGTTGAAGGAGGAACTGTAACGGAGTGTGGACCAACAGTCGTCTGCTGAGACGGACTGTGTAGCATTTGGGCCAGTACCTGTGACTTGAGCAATCTACTGACCACTCTCTAGGTCATGATCTGACAACCTGGATGACCTTGAAGATCGGCTCCGATGGCTCCGTTCCGATAGAAGAGGCGAGGCCGGAGCCGAAAGTATCGGCTCCAAGGAAGGAGACCTCGACCTCTTCCTGGAATGGGTCATCGGAGCCGATAATACTGATCCTGTCGGCACCGATTTCTCGGAGCCGGCAGAACGTCTCGATGTATCGGCTCCAGCCGGAGCCGATACAGCCACCAAAGTAACGGTGTCGGAGCCGATCGGAGCCGACACCGATGCCTGTGCCACATGGGTGTCGGAGCCGATCGGAGCCGACACCGATGCCCGTGCCACGTGGGTGTCGGAGCCGGTCGGAACCGACACCACAGTGGTCAAAGCAGATTCGGCACCGATAGCCATCGGCGCCGAAAGCTTAGTGGATCCAGAATCGGCTCCAGCCGGAGCCGATCTCGACTCTATACGAGTCGGAGCCGAGGCCACAGGCTTAGAAACAGAAGCCTGGGTCTTGGCAGATTTAGTTGATTTTTGTGGGGCCGACTTAGCCGGAGAGCCCTCCGGCTTAAGAAGACCCCTGAGAATCAACTTATTCCGTCTCTCCTGCAGGACTCTCTGGCTGAAGGAGTGACAAATAGCACAGGAGTCCTGCAGGTGAAGAGGGCCCAAACAGTACAGGCAAGAAGTGTGACCGTCTGTCAGAGACATCTTCTGACAGCACGAGTCACACTTCTTAAAACCTGAAACCCTCTCTTTAGACATGGTGCCTAACAAAACACACACACACCAGTCCAATTAAATTAAACTAATACCAAAAGGTATTTAGTAAAAATACCAACACACACACCCTAACAGGGGGGGGGATGGGATAGGGAAATTAACTGACTAAAAAATTAAAAGAGACAGGGATTTCTGTCAGAAAAAGTTAAATTTAAAGTTAAACTATCAAAACAAATAGTTTTTAACTAAAAAGGGGCTTGAATGTCACAAATGTGAATTACTTACCAGGAGCTGGTAAAGAGAAGACCTCCCAAGCGAAGCGGCAAACGAGATCTGGGTACTTCCTGCCTTGCATCATGGGATATGGGGCTGCCTCGAGCTGGTAAAAGGAGTTCTCGAGCTAAAGCAAGTGCCGAGTCGGAGCCGAGGGATCGGCTCCGAACCCATCAAGCAAGAATGAAGGCGAGATTGACAACTTAACATCTAAAGTTAACTTTTATACTAATATTAGAAGAAAAAGATTAATACGACCTGGAGCCAAGTAAATTCGCAACCTCGTAGCTGAAGCGGCAAACGAGATCTGGGGATCTGATGCCTAGCATTGTGGGATATAGGGAGGGCCTCGAGCCAGTAAATAGCTCTCGAGCTTTAGTAGATTGCCGAGTCAGAGCCGAGGATCGGCTCCGAACCCATCCAGCAAGAATGAAGGCGAGATAGACAACTTAACTTTATTCAGTACCCATTTGTCCTGGGTGATCATGTGCCAATTTTGTGAGAAAAGTGCTAGCTTTCCCCCTAAGGGTGCTGCCAAAAGGTAAGTGCTTGGCATTTGTAGAGGGAAGTCATTGGGACGGTTTCCTATAAGGTTGTGATTTATCTTCTCCTCCTTTGGGGGCTGAAGCACCCCATTGTTTAGGTCTGTATGAGCCTTGGAGCTGAGATCTGCCTCTTGGGCGTCTGTATCTGCCTCTTTGTGGCCTGTGACACTGGAAAGGACCAATTTTTTGAAGGCCAGTTTCTGCTAAACCTAGGTGGTTGAACCTGTACGAAATCCCGGTTGGTGAGACTAGGAGACAGTCGTCTAGATAAGGAAACACATGAAATCCCTGCAGTCTGAGCATTGATTTTGCTTTATCCTCCATTTTCTTTAACACCTCTTCTGCCTTAACACCAAACAAAAGTATCATGCTGTAGTGGAGCATTCAATAATTTTACTTTAACATGTTCAGGTAAACTTTGTTTTTTTAACCTAGCATGCCTTCGAATGACAGGGCCTGTAACTGCGGCTCTACAAGAAGCCTCTAATGAATCAAAACCACATTGCAGAGTATGCTTTCCCACTTGTTCAGCTGCATGCAATAAATTCTGCATTTCCTTATTGTCAGGACTTTCCTAGTTTGTAAGCATTTTCTGTTTTAACAAGGACATGAGGTACTGTTGATATTTAAGCATGTGAAACTGGCAGTTTAAAGCCCTTACAGCTAAAGTAGAAGAAGTGTAAACTTTTTTTCCCCCATCTATCCAGAGCTCTAAAATCCCTATCAGAGGGGATAAGGTTTTTTGCAGTGGAAGCCTTAACCCCTTTGGGACCCTGAGAAATTGTTTCTAGGTCAGCAGTGGGGTTTTTATAAAGAAATTTATGAGAGTCTGGGACCCTGTAGTACCTGTCTGGCTTGACTGGTGCAAGGGGTAAAGAATCAGGAGACAGACTGGATTCAGAGAAAACATCATTAACAATATCATCCACAGGGGGGATAGCCAGGGGCCTGTACTGAGGCAATAAAAGAAAGTCTCTGAGCCTTTACTTGGATTCTGAATAATCCTGGCTCTCCCAATGGAAATGCTCCCTCATGTTGTGCAAGGTTTCCCCAAAAGAATAATCCTCAGGCGGAGAGGCTGAAGGTATAGATTCTTCTGCATCAGAGTCCTCATAGGGAGGGAGAGAATATCCTTGATCTGAAGAGGAATCAGAGGAAATAGAAACCTGGTCAGAGGAGTCATAGTCAGTGTCTTGCCTAGGCCTTTTATCAGGAGGGGGATGGGAACCCCTGATCAAAGTAATTAGGTCCTCGGCCATTTTAAGCATCTGTTTCTTTGGCATGGATGATTGTCCAGGAGAATGCTGTACTTGTTTCCTTGTCTTTAATGATGTTTTTGACTTTGCCTTGGCTGCTGTAGTGGACTTAAAAGCTGTGAAGGTCTGAAAACACCCTCAGAAGCCGATGCCTGCTCAGCAGCTCCGGACCCATCTGAGGGAATAGTTTCCGTAGGCCCAATACCTTGAGTTTCCAGAGGCCTAGGTGTCTCCACATGGGAGTCGGATACAGCCTGTGGCTCTGAGGTAGTGGGTGTCAGGGGCTGCGAAAGCGCCTCACTGAGAACCGGCGACTGGCCTAGAAGAGGCTTCGTCGTCGGTTTTGGACCTCGGATGCCTGCCCTTTTCCTTGTCTTTGCATTTTTTATGAATTCCGGTCGTCGGTTGTTCCGACGGCATTATGTAGTTAAACCTTCGGCCAAAGTAATGTAAAGCAAAATCAAACCGACGCTTAATAGTGCATTTGTTGAATCTAGCACAAAACCGACAACTAGTAACGTCGTGGTCAGGGCCTAGGCAAGGAATACAGTGAGAGTGAAAGTCCTTATGATGTATTTGCTTCCCACAAGAAATACAATTGTTAACTTTTACTGACATCGGTCTGGAGCAAGAAAAAGTTTCCCCAACGGGGTACTTAGCTTTATTGAAGACTTCGGTTCTGAAATTCGATTCCGAAAATCTCAGGAGTCGGCCAACCGGCACTTGCGAACTGCTTTTGCTTCAGGCATCGCACGGCAAGAAAGACTGAAGAAAATGGTGTTGGCTGCATCTTTTATACCCCTGGCGCATTGACGTCAGGGAAGAGGTGACAGCAACCGATGCCGAACCTACACTTTGGAATTCTGGCCGATTGCGGGTAGCCTGCCAGCAGGATAACCCAAGTGTAATGACTGCAACAGTGAAACACGATGAACATCAAAGAGGTCATAACACGACTGACCTGGTAGAGAGAGCCCACTGTCAGACTCTCGCTGCTTCTCGACAAAGTGGGTAAGACCTGGTTCCACCTTGTTTGTTGATGTACCACACAACAGACATGTTGCCAGTTTGAATCGCAATTGCCCCTAGAGGAAGAAAGGAGTGAAGTGTTTGCAATGCTAGAAGCACCACCCTCATCTCTATGACTTTGACATGTAGGTTTGTCACCTGAGGAGTCCACGTGCCTTGAACTGTCCATCCCACATAATGCCTCCCCCCACCCCAGCTGGGAGGCATCCGTGGTCAGTGTGGCAGTGGGCATGGGAAGAAAAAGAAGTTATGTACCTACCATAACGTTCCATGTTAGTTGTCTTCATCTCGCCTTCTTTCTTGCTGGTTGGGATCGGAGCTGATCCTCGGCATCCGACTCGGCCATCTTCTATAGCTCGAGAGCTGTTTACTGGCTCAAGGCTACCCCTTATCCCATGATGCCTAGCAATAGCTACCCAGATCTCGTTTGAAATAGCTAACCCCAGACATAGCCAGAGAATAAACCTGTCCAAATAAATAAGTTGAGTATACCTGTTATACTCTCTAAGGTCAGTAGAGGAAACAAACCAGGGAACACTCAGCCAGTGAAACCAGAACTCCTCTTGGTCCAATAGGACAGGGGGACGGAGGGTGGGACGCAAGAAAGAAGGCGAGATGAAGACAACTAACATGGAAAGTTATGGTAGGTACATAACTTCTTTATGTTAAGTTGTCTATCTTGCCTTCGTTCTTGCTGGTTGGGACAGAGTCCCTAGCACCTACAATCCTGGGCGGCTCACTGGAACAGACTTTTCAGAACGGTGGAACCAAAGTCAGCTCTGCTCCTGGAGACCATATCTAGCTTGTAATGAGAAATAAAGGTATGAGAATTTGCCCACGTAACAGCTGCACAAATAGAATCCATGGGCAACCTAGATTGGAAGGCTACAGAGGTGGCCAAGGCCCTAGTAGAATGGCCTTTCGGTTTGATAGGTAACTCTTTGTTCCATAATTGATAAATGAAAGTAATAGTGTGAGACAACCACCTGGATAAGGTCACCTTGGAACTGGGAGACTTTGTTTGCCTAGAGCATAGGAAAGGAACAGTTGGTCCGACTGCCTTATTTCCTTAGTCCTATGCAGGTAAAAACGCAATTGTCTATGAACATCCAATTGGTGTAATTTGTACTCTGCCTTGTTGGTGTAGTTAGGGAAAAAACACAGGAAGGTCTATAGATTGGTTTAAATTATTTTCTGAGCAGACTTTCGGAAGAAACTAAGGATTAGTCCTCAGAACAACCCTGTCCCTTATGAAAAACCAAGTATGGAGGACGAACACATAGTGCCTGAAGTTCAGAGATGTGTCTGGCTGAAGTAATAGCTACCAGAAAGAGAGTCTTCCAAGACAGAAACATAATTGAGCAGGATGCTGCTGGTTCAAAAGGGGACAGAGTTAAGGAAGTTAGTACCAAATTAAGGTCCCAAGGAGGAGGGGGATCTCTCACTGGAGGCCTAAGGAGAGTGGTTCCTCTCAAAAAGGCTTTACGAGCCATAATGTTTGAATTTGACAAACCAACATGAAAGTTAGAAATGGCCGCTAATTGAACCTTGACTGTAGCAGAAGCGGACCCGGAATGAAAAAGTTGTGCTAGGAACTCCAGAATTTCTTGGACTGGGGCTGAAAAGGGATCTACATTCCTAGCCTCTGCCCAACAAGAAAAACGTTTCCATTTACTAGCATAAGTTTTTCTGGTTGTGGACTTGTGAGAGGAGACAATAATCTCACGTACAGCCAGGGAAATGCTGGGAAGCCTGGCTAAGGTTGGAAGTGGAGCAAAGTACAGTTTTGTACCTACCATAAATGTAGATGTCCGAGAGGAATGCATCTGCAGTCATAACAAATGGGTTGTCCTGTCATCAGGCAGCCCTTCGGTCGGCCGGATTCCAAAGTCTGGGTCTGGCTTCGGCTGGTGTCGCACTTCACCCGACGTCATTGCGGCAGTTTTCGGGTATAAAGGCATCAGCCGACGCCATTTTCCTCAGTGTTTCTTGCCCCAGATGCCAGGTGCCCTCTTGGTAGGCTAAATTTGGATAAATGTCAAAGTTTCCAAATAGTAGAGAGCAACACACAAAATAAACATGTATGTACATATATACAAACAAATACACCATAATAGATCCCCCCCAAGCTAGCTGCAGATTGGTAAGTACCCTAGGAGTACCTCAGAGGGGAAGGAGGGTGGGTAATCCCGACTGCAGATGCATTCCTCTCGGACATCTACATTTATGGTAGGTACAAAACTGTACTATGTCCTTCAAGGATGCATCTGCAGTCATAACAAATGGGTAGAATACCATAGCTAAACTAGGGAGGAGGAAATGAGAATACATTATGGTGTAGTCAGGATCCCTTGCAAAACAGCAGTGGCAAAGCCAGCACGGGATCTAGAATATAGAGGTAAGTTATAATGCTTGGCAAATGTATGCACGGAGGTCCAAGTAGCAGCCTCTATAATGTCCTTGGTAGCCACTCCTCGTAGAAAAGCTGTGGTAGTGGCTGTGGCCCTTGTGGAGTGAGGCCTGATGTTCTCTGGAGTCTTCTTTCCATGGTAGGAGTAACAAAGTCTAATGCAATTTCCTATCCATTTGGAGATTGTCTGTTTAGAAATTGGTTTTCCTTCTTTTCCTGTTGCATAAGCTACCAGAAGCTGGTCAGTTTTTCTATTGTTTTTAGTCCTGTCCAGGTAGTAGCGTAATTGCCTGTGTACGTCCAAGGTATGTAAGAGTTTTTCTCCCCTGTTCTGTGGATTGGGGTAGAAAGTAGGAAGGTGGATAGCCTGATTTAAAGAGACTCTGGATACCACCTTAGGCATAAATGTAGGATTTGTTCTCATGGACACTCTATCTTGATGGAAGATCAGGAAGGGTTGTACTGCCATTAATGCTTGTAGTTCAGAGACCCTTCTTGCTGAAGTTATTGCCAGCAGGAAGGCAGTTTTCCAGGATAGGTATTGTAAGTCTGCTGTAGCTGCTGGCTCGAAAGGAGGCAGAGTCAGTTTTTCTAGCACAAAGTTCAAGTCCCAAGCTGGCAATGGAGGTTTCCTGGGAGGTTTTACATTTTAATTCCCCTCAGAAACTGTCTGAGCAGAGGATGCGAGAAGACAGGAGGATGCAAGCTGTACTGTGCTGAAATAGCTGATGCATGTATCTTAATGGAGGAAAAGGACAGGCCTGTGTGGTAGAGCTCAGCCAAGTACTCCAGGATGTTGGCTATGTTCACCGGTGTCACCTCGTGCCCTTTTGCAGCACTCCAGATGAAGTATCTTTTCCATTTTGCTGCATAATTCTTTCTTGTTGAAGGTCTACGAGCCTCCAGGATTATGTCCTTAACCCTTTGGGATAAATGTGGGTTAATTTCTGTCATGTAATGTTCCAGGCAGTTAGCTGCAGAGTTTTTAGGCTTGGATGCAGAATGTTGTAGTTGTTCTGAGTCAGCAGTAATGGGATCAGTGGTAGTTTCCATATTTGTTTCCTGGACATGCTCCTCAGTAGTGGGTACCAATGTTGTCTTGGCCAGTCTGGGGCTATCAGAATGATCCTCGGACGTTCCTCTTTGATCTTGAGAAGCACCTTGTGCATCAAAGGAAGTGGTGGGAATGCGTATGCTGTCAGGTTTTTCCAACTGAAGGATAGGGAGTCCACCTTCCAAGCAAGTGGGTGGTAAGTCCTTGTGCAGAATTTTTTCAACTGGTGATTGTATGGGGATGCAAACAAGTCTATGTGTGGTAATCCCCATTTCCTTGTGATGTCTTTGAAGATGTCCGGATGCAGCATCCATTCGTGGGCATCTGTTGTAGTTCTGCTTAATATGTCTGCTAGAATGTTTTCCTTCCCTGGTACATAAATTGCCTGTAACTGAAGGTTGTAGCCCAGAGCCACATCCCATAGGTCTAGTGCCAGCCGGCATAGGGGGTATGAGTGTGTGCCTCCCTGTTTGTTGATGTACCACATAACTGTGGTGTTGTCTGTCCTTATCAACAGCTGGCCCTCGTGGAGAAGAGGTCTGAATGCCTGGATTGCCAATTTTACTGCCATCATTTCTTTTAGGTTTATGTGTAGATGCAGTTGGTCTTGAGTCCATAGGCCTTGAATGTACTTGTCCATCATGTGTGCCCCCCAACCGAGGTCTGAGGCATCTGTCGTGATAGTTTGTCTTGGATGACTTTTGCTGAAGGGCAGTCCTGTGTTTGATTGACAGGCCTGAGCCCACCATAAGAACTCTTGCTTCAGGCATGGGATCATTGGAAGTTTGGTTTCCAGGCTGTGCTTGTGCTGAGACCACAAATTCTTTAGGTACCACTGTAGTTTTCTCATATGAAGCCTGGCATGAGGGACCAGAATTATGCAGGATGCCATGAAGCCTAGTGCTTGTAACACTTTTCTTGCAGTTAGGTGGCTCTGCTTTGTTAATGTCAAGAAGTAGAGAGGAAGTTGTTCTTTCTTTTCTGCAGTTAGAAATGCCATTTGTTTTGATGTGTCCAGTTCTGCACCCAGAAAGGTTATTATTTGGGATGGAATCAGCCTTGACTTTTTTGTATTGACTGTGTATCCCAGGGCTTGTAGCAGATAGATGACTCTTTGTAAGTCTTCTGTTAATTTGTTTTTGTTGTCCGCTTGTATCAGGCAGTCGTCCAGGTAGGGATAGATTTGAATTCCCTGAAGTCTGCAATGAGCGATTACGGATGCCAGGCATTTCGTGAACACTCTGGGCGCAGTAGATAAGCCAAAGGGCAATGCTGAGAATTGATAATGCTCTGATCCTGCAAGAAATCTGAGGTATCTTCTGCAAATTGGTCTTATGGGGACGTGCAGGTATGCCTCCTTGAGATCTACAGTTACCAGCAAAGACTCCTTGCCCAGCATGGGAAGAAGCTGCTGTAGAGTCAGCATTTTGAATTTTGGAACAATGAGGAATGTGTTTAGAGCGGACAGATCTAGAATAGGCCTCCATTTGTTTTCTTTTCTTGGTACCAGGAAGAGTCTGGAGTAAAATCCTTTTCCTTGCTCCATAGATGGTACCTTTTCCACAGCTCTCATTCTTAATAATTGAGATATTTGTTTTAGAGCTTCTGCCCTTTGAGTAGGTGGTAGGTTCGGCATTCCTCTCTTTCCTGGTAGAGTATGGAAATGGAACCTGTAACCTTGGTCTATAGTTTGCAAAATCCATTTTTCTCTTGTAATGCAGTGCCAGTTTTTTGAAAATAAGGTTAGCTTTCCGCCTAAAGGTGCTTCCATTTGTTCCCTGGTAGGCGGTGCCACCGCCAAGTCACTGTGATTGAGTTGTTGTGGTGGTGGCTGTGTCCGTGCCTCGTTGGTTGTTACCCTGCCACTGGTGACCCCTGTAGGCACCTCTGGATTGGTTTCTGCCTCTAGAGCGCCTATACCTGCCTCTTTGTGCCTTAGAGGACTCCGGAAAGGACCAATTCTTGGAGGGCCAATTCCTGCTAAACCTTGGAGGTTGAACTTGTAAGAAATCTTTTACTGTTTGCACAGATTTTGCTTTCTCTTCCATCTTTTTCAGAACTTGCTGTGCGGGGGCACCAAATAAATTGACCTTGTCCATAGGTGCATCCAAAAGCTTAGATTTGATATGGTCTGGTAATGCCTGTTCTTTCAACCATGCATGCCTCCTGATAACTGTGCCCGTCATGGCTGATCTAAAGGAAGCCTCCAGTGCATCATAGCCACATTTTAAAGAATGGTTACTAACCTGCTGAATGTTATGTAACATTTCTTGAACATACTTTTATCTAAAGATTCTTCAGAGGACAGCCTTTTAGTTCACTGGTCACGCATAAACTCTTGATGTTGAATCATATGAAATTCGCAGTTCAAAGCTCTAGCTGACAGGGTAGCAGAGGTGTAAACTTGTTTCCCACATCTCTCTAAGGACCTGGAATCCCTTTCAGAGGGGAGGGGTTTTTTAGAAGAAGTAGCTGCTACAGCTTTAGGGCCCTGGGAGATAGTCTCAGGATCTGCAAAAGGGGCCTTATACAAGTGGTGATGAGTGTCCGGGACCCTGTAGTACCTATCTGGTTTAGCAGGGGCCGGAGGTAACGTATCAGGAGAAGTGCAAGCATCATTAAATGCATCATCAACAACAGATAGAACTGGAGGAATAGCTAAAGGCCTATGCTGTGGTAAGTGTAGAAAGGTCCTAAGCCTTTTCCTTGAGTCTGAGAAATCTTGGCCCTGCCACTGGAATTGTTCCCTCATAGCATGCAAGGTTTCCCCAAAGGAAAATTCCTCAGGAGGAGAGGCTGAAGGGATGGACTCCTCAGCATCGGAGTCTTCGTAAGGAGAATAAGAAGCCTCAGGAGGATCTGAGTGTTCTGAATCATCAGAAGAATCATCTGTGGCTACTGGCTCAGGGGGCTCTGCTCTAGGTCTCTTTTCTGGAGGAGGGAGAGGCCCTATCTGGATGAGGCTGGGATCCACGGATTAAAGTGATGAGATCCTGTGCCAAAGAAAGCATATGGGAGCTGGTGCTGGGCCTGTGAGAGGGGGGCTTTGCAGCCACTGGCCTGGAAGTTTTGGCTGCTTTAGCCCTGGCAAAGGCCTTAATAGACATAGCTGGAGGAGGCCTAGCAGCTCCACGTGCAGGAGTAGAAATATCTAGAGGGATGGTGTCTGATAAATCCTGTGAAATCTCAACAGAAGGCTGGATTTCAGAAGCCGTTTCTACCAGAGTAGAAGAGGCCTCGGTGGAAGGCAAGTTATCGGCTGAAGAAAGAACCGCTTGCTCGGTTTCGGCCAAAACCGAGACACTCGCGGTTTGCTTGGCCGTGGTTTCAGCCGAAACCGCGGACCGCGAGTGTCGGTCCTTTTCTTTGCGTTTTTTAGTTGTCTGCGTAGTTGGAGGATCCGACGGCATAATGTAGGCAAATGCGGAGCCGAAAATCTGTTCAGCAAAGTCCGAGGGACGTCTAAGCGTCCGCCGGTTAAAAGAAGCACAGGCTAGACAAGCTGCTACGTCGTGGTCTGGGCCTAAACAATGTATGCAATAGGAGTGGAAATCCTTATGAGGTATTTGTTTCCCACAAGTTAAACAGTTATTAACTTTCTCTGACATCGGTTGAGGCAAGAAAGAGTCCCCAACGGGGTACTTAGCTTTATAGAAGTCTTCGAAGTAGTATTCGGTAGTAGTAATCTCTGGATCTGACCGACCGGCACTTGCGAACAGCTTCTGCTTCGGGCGCCACGCGGCAAGAAGACTGGGGAAAATGGCGTCGGCTGATGCCTTTATACCCGAAAACTGCCGCAATGACGTCGGGTGAAGTGCGACACCAGCCGAAGCCAGACCCAGACTTTGGAATCCGGCCGACCGAAGGGCTGCCTGATGACAGGACAACCCATTTGTTATGACTGCAGATGCATCCTTGAAGGACATCCAAGCTGTGAGCTGGAGAGTTTGGAGGGATTGATGCAACCTGCCTGACTGAGGAATCAGTACATCTGGAATAGAGTCCAGAGTCCAGGGCTGATCGAAAAGGTAATGGTGCAGGAACGGGAACCATATCTGTCGAGGCCAGTAGGGGGCAATGGGGATCATTTTGCAACCCAACAATATTGCTTTCTGTATGAGTTTTGGAATTAGGGGAAATGGAGGAAAGGCATAAAGAAGTCCCTGAGGCCAATCGTGGACTAGAGAGTCTCTGGGTGAGTGACCTGGAAGCGGAAGAAGGGAGAAGTAGTTGCTGCATTTGCTGTTGAAGGGGGTGGCAAAAAGATCGCAGCAAGGCTGTCCCCATTTGCGGAAGATAAGATCCGCAACTTCCTGATTTAGAGACCACTTGTGAGGCATGAGGATATCTGACGTTGGACCTCCTAGGGATGTGCGTCGCACTCAGAAAACGTTGGGAGGAAAATCGCCCACTGCCATAGTCTGAGTGCTTCTCGACACAGGGGGTAGGACCTGGTTCCGCCCTGCTTGTTGATGTACCACACCACTGACATGTGGTCTGTTTGAATTGCAATGGTCCCAGAAGGAAGAGAGTCCTGAAGGGCTTGCAACACTAGGAGCATGGCTCTAATTTCTAGGACATTTATGTGCAGATGGTACTCGTGAGGCTGCCAAGTACCTTGGACTGCCCTGCCCTGATAATGCCCCCCACCCTATCAGGGAGGCGTCTGTGGTCACTGTGGCTACCGGAAGGGGCTGAATGAAGAGTCTGCCCTGAGTCACTAGTGGGGAGACCATCCACCAGGAAAGGTGCCTTTTGCATGCTTCTGTAATCATGTTCATGTGAGACATGGGCAACTGTTGGAAAGACCACTGTGTGAACAGAAGCCACTGAAGGATCCTCATGTGAAAGCAGGCCAGTGGGATTAGAAGAATGGCTGATGCCATGGAACCCAGAGTTTGAAGGACGAACCTGACTTGGATTATTTTGCTCTGCATCAGAATTTGTACTTGCTGATGAATTGTAGACACCCTTTCTAGTGGTAGCCTTGCGGACATGTTTCTTGTGTCTAAGTCTTCCCCTATGTAGGTGATAGATTGACAGGGCAACAAGGCAGATTTTTCGAAGTTTATTGTAATGCCTAGCTGGGAGCAGATTGTGATTGTGTAGTTCCTGGCTTGTAGAAGTTGATGCCTGGTAGTAGCAGTGAGGAACCAGTCGTCTAGATATGGAAACACGTGGAATCCTCGACGTCTCAGGTGAGCCATGACCACTGCCATACATTTGGTGAACACTCTAGGGGCTGTGGTGAGACCAAAGAGCAGAGCTCTGAACTTGTAATGACTGGCTCCCAGCCAGAAGCGAAGAAATCTCCTGGAGCGCCTGTCCAGCTTGATGTGGTAGTACACGTCCTGAAGATCTATCGAGCATATCCAATTGTCCAGACCCAGAAAGGGTAGAATGGACTGTAGCGTGACCATCCGAAACTCTGTTTTTTGTACAGACCTGTTTAGTCTGCTGAGATCCAGAATCTGTCTCCAGTCCCCTGTCTTTTTTGGTACCAAAAAGAACCTTGAGTAAGTTCCGGATCCGTGCTCGTCTGCCGGGACTTCCTGGATGACTCTTTTTCTAGCAGATTTGAAAAGTACAGTTTTGTACCTACCATAAATGTAGATGTTCGAAGATCCACATTGCTGCAGTCCTTACATATGGGTAGTCCGCTGTCCTCGGTCGGCCTGAATAACAAAGTATTAGGCTGACGTCGGTCAAGGCGCTTAAAACTGACATCAGGACGTCAGGGTACAAAAGCTCATGACCGACGTCATTTCCTCAGTCTTTTCTTGCCCCAGATGTCAGAAGGCCCTAACAAAAAAGGCCAAAGCCAAAAACCAGCAAAACCTAACCAACCACCCGTGCACTAACCATATTTACAATATGTACAACACAAACCACACCACCACCTTCAACAACAGAGGGAAGGAGGGAGGTAAATTGGACTGCAGCAATGTGGATCTTCGAACATCTACATTTATGGTAGGTACAAAACTGTACTATGTTCTTCATCTCACATTGCTGCAGTCCTTACATATGGGTAGAATCCCAAAGCAGAGGTAAGGGAAGATGGCAAAACTATAAAGCATTAGGAGCTGCCAACATGCCCTGTAAAATTGCAGTGGCAAATCCAGCCCTAGATTTAGAGTAAAGTGGAAGGTGGTAATGCTTAGAGAAAGTATGCACTGAACTCCAAGTAGCTGCCTCCAAAATATCTTTAGTAGCCACCCCTTAAAAAGCTGTAGAAGTGGCAGTAGCCCTAGTGGAATGAGGCCTAATCCCAGCTGGAATCTCCTTGCCATGATGGGAATAACAGAAAGCAATACAAAAACCAATCCACTTAGAAATAGTTTGTTTTGAAACAGGTTTGCCCTGAGAACCCAAAGCAAAAGAAACAAACAACTGCTGAGACTGCCTGAACCCTTTAGTTCTGCTCAAATAATATCGCAACTGTCTGTGTATATCCAAAGTGTGCAAAATCCTTTCCCCTTTATTTTGGGGTTTGCATAAAAGTAGGCAAATGAATAGTTTGGTTTAAAGCCACACTAGAAACCACCTTAGGCATAAAAGAAGGGTTAGTACAAAGACACCCTATCCTTGTGGAAAATTAAGAAAGGCTCAACTGCCATAAGGGCCTGTAATTCAGAAACCCTTCTGCAGAGGTAATGGCCAACAAAAAGCAGTCTTCCATGATAAATATTTCAACTCTGCCGATGCTGCAGGCTCAAAAGGTTGTAGAGTGAGTTTCTCCAACACAAAATTGAGATCCCAAGCAGGAATAGGAGCTCTCACGGGGGTCTTATATTCTTTGCCCCTCTAAGGAATTGCTTAAACAAAGGCTGAGAAAATAATGGTGGGTCACAGTCATAGTGAGCAGAAATTGCTGCAGCATGAACCTTTATAGAGGAGAAGGACAAACCTTTGTCCAATAACTCAGTAAGGTATTGAAGCCAATACTTAAATTAGGTTTAGAAACATCAAAGTCCTTTGCTGTACTCCAAAATAAAAATCTCCTCCATTTATCTGCGTAAACTTTCCTTGTACTAGGCCTTCTGGCCTCCAAAATAACATTCAAAACTTGTTGTGGAAGCTGAGACCCTCCAGGGTTTAAAACAGAATATGCCAGGCTGTTAGATGTAGAGAGTGAAGTTTGACATTGAGTAAATGACTGTTCTCCTGAGACAGCAGGTGAGGAATCAAGGCAAAGGCCATGGAGGCTCCTACCAGACTTCTCAGTAATGGGTACCAGTGCTGTCGAGGCCAATCTGGAGCTATTAAAATCATGTTTGGCTTGTCCTGTCTGACCTTCAGCAGTACCTTTGGGAGGAGAGGCAGAGGTGGAAAGGCATACACGTGAAGATTGCTCCAATTGAATGAGAGAGCATCCACTTTCCAAGCTGTGGGATGAAACCTTTTGTGCAAAACTTTGGCAGCTGGTAATTTAGTGGAGAAGCGAACAGATCTATGTCTGGAGTTCCCCATAACACTGTCAATCTCTGAAATACATGAGGATCCAATTTCCACTCGTGGGGATCCATAATTTGTCTGCTCAACACATCTGCTAAGGAGTTCTGTGCTCCTGGCAGAAACCTTGCCTGAAGATTTAGCTGTAAACTGAGAGCAGTCTCCCACAAAATCATTGCTTGTCTGCATAGAGGATAAGAATCGTTCCCCTTGCTTGTTGATGTACCACATGACAGTTGTGTTGTCTGTTTGAATCAACACCTGCCCTGGAAGAAGTAAATCCTTGAAAGCTATCAATGCAAATTGGACTGCTATCATCTCCTTCAAGTTGATATGTAGATGTTGAAGTCTGGCAGGCCACGTGTCTTGTACCCATTTTCCATTTAGATGAGCTCCCCAAGCTTTGTCTGAGGCGTCTGTCGTTAAAATCTGACTCGCCTCTGGCCGGGTCACAGAGAGTCCCTTGTTTAGGTGACATTCCTGAGCCCACCACAAAAATTCCTTTTGAATGCAAGGTATTATCTGAATGACAGTGTCCAAATCTTGGCAGTGCTGTGTCCATACATTCTTGAGATACCATTGTAGCTTCCTCATATGCAGTTTGGCATTGGGAAGTACCAGAATACAAGATGCCATGAACCGCAAGGCTTGAAGGACTGTCCTTGCAGTCAGCCTGGACTGACGAGACAACTGGTGGAAGTAAAGAGAAAGATTCTTTTGTTTGTCCGGGGTCAAAAGGCCATCTGGGATGCTGTATTCAGTCTCACACCCAGAAAGCACATGTCCTGAGAGGGTACTAGACTGGACTTTATTTCGTTCACAGAATACCCCAGGCATCTTAACACTGCCATCACATACTGTAAATGATGAAGAAGTTCGTCCTTTTCTTGGGCCAGAATCAGGCAATCGTCCAAATAAGGATAGATCTGTATTCCTCTTAGCCTGAAGAAAGCTACCACTGGAGCCAGAACCTTCGTGAACACACTGGGCGCAGTAGATAAGCCAAAGGGCAATGCAGAGAACTGATAATGTGAAGTCCCAGTCCGAAAATGCAGATACTTCCTGCAACTGGGCCTGATAGGAACATGAAGGTAAGCCTCCTTGAGATCCAGAGTCACCATCCAGTGATCTTTGCCCAGCAGAGGTAAAAGCTGTTGTAACGTCAACATTTTGAACTTGGGAATGTCCAGATATGTGTTGAGGATAGATAAATCCAAAATTGGTCTCCACGTGTTTCCTTTCTTTGGTACTAGAAACAGGCGAGAATAAAATCCTAGGCCCACTTCTGTCAGAGGGACCGGTTGTATGGCCCCTATTTGAAGTAGTAGAGAAATTTGTTTGAGCCTCTAGTCTTTGCTGAGGAGGAACGTCCGGCATGCCTTTGAAAGGAGGCAAGGTATGGAAATAAAACTTGTAACCCTGGTGTATGATATCCAATACCCATTTGTCTTGGGTAATCAACATCCAATTTTCCTTGAAGAGTGCTAACCTTCCTCCCAAAGGTGCTGCCAGGCAAGAAGGATCTGGCAGCTGAAAAGTAGGTCATTGGGCCTGTTTACGAAAGGAATGGCCCCTGCCCTCACCAAGATTGTGCAGGTGAACTCCTGTTCTAGGCCTGAAAGAACTCTGAGCTCTGCCCTACCACGCCTAGATCTACCCCTAGACTGAGAATCATAAGAAGGATACGTCCACCCTTTAGCAGGCCAATTCCTACTAAACTTCGGAGGCTGAACTTGCAAAAAATCCTTAACAGCCTGCATAGACTTAGCCTTGTCTTCCATTTTCTTCAAGACTGACTCCACAGGTGAACCAAACAACACATCAGACTGCAAAGGAGCATCCAAAATCCTTGTCTTAACATGGTCAGATAAATTCTGATCCTTCAGCCAGGCGTGCCTGCGAAGAACTGAGCCAGTGGCAGCCACCCTAGACGAGGCCTGCACAGCATCAAAACCACACTGTAATGAATGCTTACCCACCTGTTCAGAGACATGCACCAAATCTTGTAATTCTTTACACTCAATGCCTTCCGCCAGAGCATCCACCTTAGACTTCAACTGAGAAAGAAGAAAGTTTTGATATTTCAACATATGAAACTGGCAATTCAAAGCCCTCATAGCTAAGGTAGAAGATGTATAGACCTTCTTTCCCCATCTATCCAAAGCTCTGGCTTCTTTATCTAGAGGAACCGGATTTTTTTACAACAGAGGCCTTGACACCCTTAGGTCCCTGACTAATAGTTTCTGGGTTCGCCTAGGACTCTTATAAAGATATTTATGAGCCTCAGGCACCCTGTAATACCTATCCGGTTTAACAGGAGCAGGAGGCAGAGAATCAGGATTAAGTGAAGCCTCTGCAAATACATCTTCCACAACATCCAGAACAGGGGGTATAGCCAAGGGCCTATGCTGGGGTAACAGCAAAACTCCCTAAGCCTTTTCCTAGAATCAGAGAAGTCCTGACCTTCCCACTTAAAATGTTCCCTCATAGAATGAAGTGTCTCTGAAAAGAAAAATCCTCTGGAGGAGAAGCAGAAGGAGTGGAATCATCTGCATCAGAATCAGAATAAGGAGAGTACTCCTGCAAGTCTTCAGCTGAAGACTCTGAAACATCTGAAGCCTGCTCAAAACTTCCCAACTCTGGCTCCACCCTAGGCCTCTTATCAGGAGGGGGCAAAGAACCTCTAATCAGAGTAATCAAATCTTCTGCCATTTTAAGCATGTGCTTCTTAGGCACAGACCCTGCTGAACTAGGAGTGACACCAACAGAAGCTAAAACTGGCCTGCCTCTGGGAGAAGCCTTGGAAACAGAAGGAGAAGGCCTAACCACCCTAGGAAGGGAGGGGATTACAGTAACTTGAGAAGCCCCTTCAGCCTGACCTGCCTCCTGAGAGACCACCTCCTGCAAAATCAAAGTCTCCCCCTGAGACTCCAAAGACGTCTCCGTCGGAACCACCGGTTCCACTGAAGCCTCTAAAGAACCGGCGTCCGGAACGGACGACTCATCTTGCCTGGGTTTAACTGCTTTGTCTTTGCGCTTCTTCGCAGAAGCGGGCGCCGGAGAATCCGACGGCATATTATAATTGCACCGCTTCCCAAAGACCAGCCTAGCACAATCTAACCTTCGCTTAATAGTGCGTTTATTGAACCTAGCACAAAAGCGACACCCAACAACGTCGTGCTCAGGCCCCAAACAAGGAATACACAAAGAATGACAATCCCTATGCGGTATCTGTTTCCCACAAGAAATACAGTTATTCACTTTTTCTGACATCCGGTAAAACACTGTGGCAAGAAAAAAACAAAATATTCCCCAACGGGGTACTTAGCCAACTTGGATTCGGTCTGAAACTCCGAATTCGAAAAATTTCAGAACGCCGAACGGCACTTGCAACGCTGCTTCTGCATCGGACCATGCGGCAAAAAAGACTGAGGAAATGACGTCGGTCATGCGCTTTTGTACCCCGACGTCCTGATGTCAGTTTTAAGCGCCTTGACCGACGTCAGCCTAATACTTTGGTATTCGGGCCGACCGAGGACAGCGGACTACCCATATGTAAGGACTGCAGCAATGTGAGATGAAGAACATCTTCTATTACTGCTTGGTCCTTCAGATTGGATGGAACATCTAGAAGGGACTTCCTTGATAGTAAGGGGGGTTGACAGAAGGGAATTTTGTAACCTCCAGATATAATGGACCGTACCCATCTGTCTTGTGTTAAATTTTGTCAGGCTTTTGGGTACAGTGAAAGTCTTCCCCCAACTGCCTCCAGAGGTGAGCAGCCGGGCAACCCTTTAGGGATGCTGAAAGGGCTTATCAGAGAAAGATTCTCTGTTGCCCTGATTCTGCAGAACCCCTCTGCCACGAGGGCGGCATCTGTTGTTGTTTTCCCCCTCTGCCCCTGGAGGAAAAATCACTACGTGCGTCGGGCAAGGCTTCCTGGGATTTTCGGAACCACATTTTGCCACTCTTCTGACCTTTGGGGTACGGTCTAGAAGGAGTGGAAAAAAGTACAGTTTTGTACCTACCATAAATGTAGATGTTCGAGTGCTCATACAGCTGCAGTCATAACAGATGGGTTATCCTGCCATCAGGCGGGTCCTCGGTCGGCCGAATTCCAAAGTCTAGGTCCGGCATCGGATGTCATCGCTTCTTCCCTGACGTCAGTGCGGCAGGGGTATAAAAGAACCAGCCGACGCCATCGTCTTCAGTTTTTCTTGCCCCAGATGTCAGGTGCCCCCAGAAGGAAGGCAAAACATAAACTTATGTAGTCATGCAATATAGAATAATCAAAAAACAGTAGTTTGCAAGCAAATACACCATAAAAGAAAACCCCAAATAGGTTGTATGAGAAGGTGTTTGTCATAAGGCCTGTCCTAAGAGGGGATGGAGGGAGGGAAACCTGGACTGCAGCTGTATGAGTACTCGAACATCTACATTTATGGTAGGTACAAAACTGTACTATGTTCATCGTGCATACAGCTGCAGTCATAACAGATGGGTAGAATCCCAAAGCTAAGTAGGGGTGGCAGGCACGAAGTGGAACTAGGAGGAGCAAGGATGCCCTGCAAGACAGTTGTGGCAAATCCCGCTCTAGATTTTGAGTAAAGTGGAAAGTGATAGTGTTTGGAGAAAGTGTGCACTGAATTCCAAGTGGCTGCTTCCAAAATGTCCTTGGTGGGAACCCCCCTGAGGAAAGCTGCAGAGGTCGCTGTGGCCCTTGTGGAGTGGGATCTGATGCTTGAAGGCACAGCTTTTCCATGAAATGAGTAACAAAAGCGTATGCAGTGGGCTATCCACTTTGAGATTGTCTGTTTGGAGATAGCCTTTCCTTGAGCACCTGTAGCATAGGACACAAAGAGTTGCTCGGATTTCCTGAATGGCTTTGTCCTGTCCAAATAATAACGTAGTTGTCTGTGAATGTCCAAGGAATGCAGTAGTCTTTCCCCTTTGTTTTGTGGGTTAGGGTAAAAGGTAGGTAAGTGGATAGTCTGATTCAAGGCTACACTGGATACTACCTTTGGCATAAAGGTAGGGTTGGTTCGTAAGGAAACTCTGTCCTGATGGAAAATGATGAAAGGTTGCACAGCCATGAGGGCCTGTAGTTCAGAAACCCTGCGTGCTGAGGTGATAGCCAGAAGGAAGGCTGTTTTCCATGACAAATATTGTAGTTCTGTTGAAGCAGCTGGCTCAAATGGAGGAAGGGTCAGTTTTTCCAATATGAAGTTGAGGTCCCAAGCAGGGACTGGTGGTTTCCTTGGGGGTTTTATATTCTTAGCCCCTCTGAGGAAAGGAGGATCTGTGTTGTATTGTGCAGAAATGGCTGAAGCATGGATTTTGATGGAGGAGAAGGAAAGTCCACTGTTTAACATCTCAGCTAGGTACTGTAATATTTGAGGTATATTCATTACCCAAGGATTCTGGCCCTTTTTCTGATTCCGGGCACAAAACCGCTTCCATTTGGCGGAGTAGGCTTTTCTAGTAGAAGGTCTTCTGGCCTCCAAGATGACATCCTGCACCTCCTTGGAGAGGAGGGTCTGTTGTGAAATCAAGGGATTCTCCATGTGGCTAGATTTAGGGTTTTGAGCTGGCTGTGAAGAGTTTTGAAGTTGTGCTGGGACAACAGAAGAGGCACTAGAGGTAGGATCCATGGTGGGGAATGCGTCAGGCTCTTCAGGAGTGGATACCAGTGTTGTCTTGGCCAGTCTGGAGCAATTAGAATCATTTTCAGCCTCTCTGCTCTGGCTTTTAATAGAACTTTGGGCAGCAGAGGGAGAGGCGGAAAGGCATAGACTGTCAATGTTGTCCAGTTGAAGGAGAGTGCGTCCACTTTCCAGGCCTGTGGATGATAGGTCCTTGAGCAAAATTTTTTCAGCTGGTAATTTCTGTGGGTAGCAAAGAGATCTATGTCTGGCTGTCCCCATGCCTGAGTTATCTTTGCGAAAACCTGAGGATGCAACTTCCATTCGTGTGGATCTGTCATATTTCTGCTTAGGCTGTCTGCCAGTGTGTTTTCCTTCCCTGGCAGGAATTGTGCCTGAAATTGGATTTGCAATTCCAAAGCTGTGTTCCAAAGGGTCATTGCTAGTCTGCACAGGGGGTACGAATGAGTTCCCCCCTGTTTGTTTATGTACCACATCACTGTGGTGTTGTCTGTCCTTATCAATAGCTGGCCTGGATGCAGTAGGTCTTTGAAGGCCATAATAGCATTTTGCACTGCTAGCATTTCCTTTTGGTTGATGTGTAGGTGCTTCTCTTTTTGGGACCATTTTCCCTGAATGCACTGATCTTTCATGTGTGCCCCCCCAGGCATAGTCCGAGGCGTCTGTTGTGATGATTTGATTTGCTTGAGGTATGCAGAAAGGGAGACCTATGTTTCTTTGGCATGCTTGTGCCCACCACAGAAATTCCTTTTGAAGACATGGAATGAGTGGTATAATGGTTTCCAAACTGTGGCTGTGTTGAGACCATAAGTTTTTTAGGTACCATTGAAGTCTCCTCATATGCAGCTTTGCACATGGGATCAGCAGGATGCAAGACGCCATGAATCCCAGAGCCTGCAGGACTTTCCTTGCAGTCAGACTGGTGAAGGTTGCCATTTTGCTGAAATAGATAGTTGCCCTTGTTTGTCTGGCGTGAGGTAGGCCATCTGGGTGCTTGTATTCAAGCTGGCACCCAGGAAAATTATTGTTTGAGAGGGTATTAGCTTTGATTTCTTTTGTTGACTGTGTATCCCAGAAAGTTCAACAGTCTTATTACAAACGCCAGGTGTTTCAGAAGTATGTCCTTGCTGTCCGCTTGGATCAGGCAGTCATCCAGATATGGGTATATTTGTATTCCTTGAAGTCTGTAGAAGGCAATTACTGATGCCAGGCATTTCGTAAACACTCTGGGCGCAGTAGATAAGCCAAAGGGCAATGCAGAGAATTGATAATGGGTTGAACCTGCAAGAAATCTGAGGTATCTTCTGCAATCTTGTCTGATAGGGACATGCAGGTATGCCTCCTTGAGGTCCAATGTTACCAGCCAAGACACCTTGCCCAGCATGGGAAGAAGCTGCTGTGAGCATCTTGAATTTTGGTATCTGCAAATATGTGTTTAGGATGGATAGATCTAAAATAGGTCTCCAATCTTTGTCTTTCCTTGGTACCAGGAATAGTCTGGAATAAAACCCTTGACCTTGTTCTTTTGCAGGCACCTCCTGAATAGCTTTCATGTCCATGAGAGCTGAAATTTGTTTTTGTGCCTCTGCCCTTTGATTTTGTGGCAGGTTTGGCATGCCTCTCATTTTTGGAAGGGTGTGAAAGTAGAATCTGTAGCCTCTGTCTATAATGTCCAGGATCCATTTGTCTTTTGTGACAATATGCCAATTTTTTGAGAATAATGCCAGTTTTCCGCCTAAAGGTGCTGCCATTAAAGCTTTGCTTGGCAGGTAAAGGGGAAAGTCGTTTTGTCTGTTTTCTGAATGACTGTGATCTATCTTCTCCACCTCTTGGGGTTGGTGCTTGCCATTGCCTGGCTCTGAATGATCCTTGAGATTGCCCTCTACCTCTCGGGCGCCTGTATCTGCCTCTTTGAGGTCTGTCCATGGCTGGAAAGGACCAATTTTTTGAAGGCCAGTTTCTGGTGAAACGTGGAGGTTGTACCTGCAGGAAATCTTTCACTGTTTGCATTGATCTCGCCTTTTCCTCCATTTTCTTTAGTACCTCCTCAGCTTTAACACCAAACAATACATCTTTTTGAAGAGGTGCATCTAGTAATTTGGCTTTGACATGATCTGGTAGGGCTTGTTCTTTGAGCCAAGCATGTCTACGTATGACAGACCCTGTAACAGCAGCTCTACATGAGGCCTCTAAAGCATCAAAACCACACTGCAAGGTATGTGTACCCACTTGCTCTGCACTATGCAACAAATCCTGCAACTCTTTTAAATCTGGTTACTCAGGTTGTGTCAATTTACTTTTCAACTCAGATAATAAAAACTGTTGATACTTTAACATATGGAACTGACAGTTTAATGCCCTCATGGTTAAAGTGGCCGAGGTATACACTTTTTTACCCCACCTTTCTAAAGCTCTGGAATCTCTCTCTGAAGGTAATGGGTTTTTAGCAGTAGAGGCCTTAATTCCCTTGGGACCCTGTGAAATAGTTTCTGGGTCAGCAGTATGGCTTTTGTATAGGAACTGGTGTGAATCCGGAACCCGGTAATACCTGTCTGGCTTAACAGGAGCTGGAGGTAAAGAATCTGGGTTGAGGCTGGCTTCTGTGTACACATCATCTAATATATCTAAGACAGGAGGGATAGCCAGAGGCCTATGCTGGGGGAGCAAGAGAAAATCCCTGAGCCTTTTCTTGGAATTGGAGTAATCTTGGCCTTCCCAGTGAAAGTGTTCCCTCAAAGTATGTAGGGTTTCCCCAAAGGAGAAGTCCTCGGGGGGGGGGGAGACCGAGGGAATAGACTCCTCTGCATCAGAGTCTTCAAAAGGGGAATATGAATATTCCTGGTCCTCAGAATGTTCAGAGGTAATAGAGGCTTGATCTGAGGAAGGGTAGTCTTCCTCTAATCTGGGCCTTTTGTCCGAGGGGGGTTGAGAACCCCTGATAAGAGTAATCAAATCCTCAGCCATTTTGAGCATCTGTTTTTTAGGCATGGGGCCTTGAGAGGGGGTCTGTGATCCTTGTTTTTTAGTTTTCATGGCTGATTTAGATTTTCTGAAAGCCTTAATAGAGAAGGAGGAAGGCCTGAAGACACCTTGAGAAATGGCAGGCCTGTCTAAACTCTGGGTTTCCCCGCCAAAAGTGGCGTCGGTATCTGTAGTCGGAATGGGGGCCGAGGAGCCTGCGACCTCGGGCACAGAAGACACCGGTAAAGAAGTGTCATCGGTACTCAGGGGCTGCGTAGGCGCCTCGCTGAGAACCGGTAGTCGGCCTTAGCGTGGTGTCAGTAAAAGTCGCGGACCTCGTATGTCAGTCCTTATCTTTGCGTCTTTTACTCAAAACTGGAGTCGGAGTATCCGACATAATATAATTACATTTTTTACCAAAATAGTGATGGGCGAACTCCGCCCGACGCTCAATAGTGCATTTGTTGAATCTAGCACAAAAACGGCAGGCTGAGACGTCGTGGTCTGGGCCTAAGCAAGGAATACAAAAAGAGTGGAAATCCTTATGCGGTATTTGCTTCCCACATGAAATGCAATTATTAACTTTGTCTGACATCGGTCTGAGGCAAGAAAAGTTTCCCCAACGGGGTACTTAGCTTTCAAGAAGACTTCGGCTGAAATATTTTCGTAAATCTCAGGAGCTGGCCGACCGGCACTTCTGAACTGCTTCTGCTTCGGGCACCGCGCAGCAAGAAAGACTGAAGAAGATGGCGTCGGCTGGTTCTTTTATACCCCTGCCGCACTGACGTCAGGGAAGAAGCGACGACATCCGACGCGGGACCTAGACTTTGGAATTCGGCCAACCGAGGACACGCCTGACGGCAGGATAACCCATATGTTATGACTGCAGCTGTATGCACGATGAACATCGGACTCCCACGGCAGAGAAAGTCTTGCCTTCTTGCTCACACCTAGTCAAAGTGTCTTTCACCTGTGGTCCAAAGATAAAGGAACCATCAAAAGGGGTGTTGGTGAATGACGCTCGAAAGGGTTCCACAAAATTACACAGCCGCATCCATGCATGCCTCCTAAGGGCCACACTCGTACCTGCGGCTCTACTCGCACCATCGGCTGCATAGGAAATGAGCCTCATGGCAGAGTTGACTACAGAATTAAGCATCGCCAGCTGGGAAGCTACTTTAGTTTGAACTCCCTCAGCTGATGGCTCTTGAAGGGTATCTCCGAGCTCTTTAAGGAGATCCCTCTGAAGCCGGGTAAAATGACATAAGCAGTTCAGTGACCTCATAGAAAAGGTCGCTGAAGCGAGCATTCGCTTCCCATATCTGTCCATCGTCCTAGACTCCTTGTTAGGAAGATGGACAGACGAAGAGGACTCCGCTAACTCTTTTTTGGTGGCTGCTGCTACCACCATGGCATCAACAGGAACACCTTTGGTAAGGAACTGCTTATCCTGGGGTGCTGTGATGAATTTGTCAGGTCTCCTCGGAGTTGGTTCCACTGTATCCGGAGCTGACCAAGTCTTTTGAGCCACCTCTACCATAAGTGGATCAAAAGGCAGAGAAACCCAGGAGGTGGAAGGTCGGGAACTGAACGCATCCAGAAATACAGACTCATCCTCGGTAGGGACTAGGGGATTCCAGTTCCCCCTCTGCTTAAGCATTTCTAGGATGTCCGAGAAGGAAACCTCTTCAGAGGGGGATCTCTGGGACCCTTCCGAATCATCTAAGTCTGTATCAGAAGTGACAGACTCAGGGGAGTCGATGTGCTTCCTCTTGCACTTCTTCTTACGAGGGGGCTCCTCTGAATGATCAGGGGAGGCCTCAGAAGAAGAGGAAACACCCAATGGGGTGCCCTGGAGTGCCGGTTCCCTACGCTTGGGGTCTGGAGGAGGAGCAGAGGTTGGCACAGGCACTACAGGGGACGGTGCCGGTGGGGCCGATAGTGGAGCTGACTCAGTGGCCAGCACACTCCTCATGACATCGAAGGCATCCCTGCCATGATGCAGAGAAAGCTCCGGTTCCGAGAAAATCGGAATCTTCCTCCGCACCGAGGGAGACTGCTCAGAGGCCGATATTGGAGTAGAGCTCAACTGCGCCGAAGCTCCGAGAGGGAGAACGGGGTCGGACAAGGGTCCGATGCACTCGCCCCCTCTGAGCCGAGGGAACCCCGGTGCCCAGATCCCTCGATGGACGGCACCACCAAGGGGATCGGAGCCGATGTTGGAACCAAAGGAGATAGAGTTATCGGAGCAGACGGTTCCACTACTCGAACCCCAATGAACTCTGGCTCCAAACTCACTGGAGTCAGAAGAGGAACATCGAGAGACGTGGATGGAGCAGACACCTGTTGAGGAGGGCTGGACAACATCTTGGCAAGTGCCTGCGACTTTAGCAACCTACTGACCACTCTCTCCACATCGTGATCCAACAGCCTAGAGGATCGAGAGGAGTGAGAGAATCTGTGACTGCGCTCGCTCTGAAGCAACGGAGACCGAGGAACCGAATGTACCGATTCGAGTGAAGGGGATCTCAGCCTCTTGTGGCTCAGCGAAGGCTATGAAGTCTCTGATGGAGCCGACGGGGAGGTAGTCTTATCAGTGCTAGCCGGAACCGAAGTAGAAGGTAGAGTCTGATACGAGGACGGCTCCGAACTTGGAGCAGACGGCTTGGTAGATTTAGGGGATTTCACAGGCTGAGAGCTCTTGGCCGGTGAATCTTGGGGTTTTAAAAGACCCCTAAGAATAAGCTTATTCTTATGCTCCTGCAGGACTCTTGGACTAAAAGCATGGCAGATAGAACAAGAGTCCTGCAGGTGCACAGCGCCTAAACAATAGACGCAAGAAGTGTGCCCATCTGTCAGAGACATTTTCTGACAGCATGAGTCACACTTCTTGAATCCAGAAACTTTGGATTCCTTTGACATCCTGAAAGAGGAAACAAACAAATACAACAGCAGCTACCAAAGCAAAATACAGTCTACACAAAAAACACACTGTACTACAAGACTATAGCTAAAGGTTTTTTTTTTTTTTTTTTTTTAATAGGAAAGCCTCTAATTTAAACGGCTAGTCTATGAAAGAAAGGTAGAAGGAAAGCCTCTAACCTAAACGGCTAACCTGACAAGAAGAAGATAGGGGGGAGGGGTGGGGGAGAACTCTCTAAGTTAAACGAGTTCTACAAGGAAAAGAAGGGATACTACAAGTAAACACTAGCTATCACCAAAAACAAGACTAATCGTTAACAATAAAACACTGAAAATATAGAATTCTAGAGTAAGAAAGCTATAGAAAAAACTTTGTACGAGCCTGAGCCAGAAAAACGACACCTCGTAGCTGAAGCGGCAAATGAGATCTGGGTAGCTATTGCTAGGCATCATGGGATAAGGGGTAGCCTTGAGCCAGTAAACAGCTCTCGAGCTACAGAAGATGGCCGAGTCGGAGCCGAGGATTGGCTCCGATCCCAACCAGCAAGAACAAAGGCGAGATAGACAACTTAACATTGAACAGTCAACCTCGTGCGACTCCTAGATTGAGAAGCCACCATGATGCCTTTATACCCGAAGGCCAACAGAGATGACGTCGGGTGAAGTGCGACATCAGCCGAAGCCGGACCCGGACTTTGGAATCCGGCCGACTGAAGGGCTGCCTGACGACAGGACAACCCAGTTGTTATGACTGCAGATGCATCCATGAAGGACATCTTAACATTGAACAGTCAACCTCGTGCGACTCCTAGATTGAGAAGCCACCATGATAAGAGAATTTCTACGCACCCGAGACAGTCTTATAGGGTGATTCAGAGGTTGGTGCAGAAGGGACCAGTGAACTGACAACACCCACTGAAGGACTCTTGTGTAAACGAGCTGTTGGTAGCAATGTTATTGTTGCAACCACAGAGCCCAAAGCCTTGAGAACAAGATTAGCTGGAGGAACTGAAGCCGCTAGCATTTGTCTGATATTCGGCCTTAGTGAAAGAATCCTGTCTGGTGGAAGATAGGCCAGGGTTTTGATACTGTCCAAACAAGCTACTATAAAATCTATCATTTTTACTGGTTGCAATTGCAACTTCTGAAGATCTATATGGACTCTGAACATTGGGGGCAATTGCAACAGAAAGTCCCTGGCCTGGATCAATAGAAGCCCGGTTGGTGCGACTAGGAGACAGTCGTCTAGATAAGGAAACACATGGAATCCCTGCAGTCTGAGGTGAGCTGCAACTACAGTCATGCCTTTGGTGAGCACCCTCGCGGCTGTGGTAGACCAAATGGAAGCACACAAAATTGCAAGTGATTGGCTCCCTGCCTGAAACAGAGGTACCTTCTGGAGCATCTGTTCATTTGGATATGACCGTATGCATCCTTCAGGTCTATCGAGCACATCCAGTCATCCTTCTGAAGAAAGGGAAGGATGGACTCGTGACCATCCTGAACCTGGTGCATTTCACCAATATGTTCAGGTAAGCTAGGTCCACTATGGGCCTGAGGTCCCCTGTTTTCTTATGAACTAAAAACAACAGGGAGTAAATTCCTGATCCGCGTTGGTCTGGAGTGACCTCCTGGATGACTCTTTTTGAAGCATCTTTGTGATTTCCAAAGCTGCTGCCTCCCTCTGATTGAGTGATCCATCGGGGAGGTGTTTCTTTGGCTTGAGAAGGTTTAAAAAGGGAATGGAGTAACCTCTGGATACGATTCCTTTCACCCATCGGTTGTTCAGGATGGCTAACCTGGCTTTTTGATGCAAGTAACAGTGTCCCCCGACTGCCTCCAGAGAGGGACAGTCGGGCAATGCTTCAGGGATGCTGCAAGGATTTCTCTGAAGAGAATCCTGAGAACCCTGGATTTAGTGGACCTCCTCTGCCACGTGGGAAGCATTTACCATTCGGAATTATTCCACCCTCTACACCTGGGGGAAAAATCTCTCTGAGCATCCTGGAAAGGACCTTGGGACTTTCTGAACCACAACTTCTTCCCCCCCAATGTTGCTTCCTGGAAAAGGACCTTTGCAGGGTAGAGTAGCGGATTCCAACAGCAGACAAGGTATTTCCATCTTTCTCTCTCTGTGGGAGAGAGTATGTCTTGTACTGTCAGTCCAAAAAGGGAAGAACCATCAAAGGGAGCACTGACAAATGACTCCTTAAAAGGTTCTGCAAAATCACACTGCCTCATCCAGGAATTATGCTAAACGGCAATATCGGAACCGGCCACCCCAGAAGTACCATCAACTGCGTGAGAGAGGAGCCTCATGGACACACTGGAAATGGACTGCAGAGTGGCCATACGGGAGGAGAAGGAGTTCCGTTCCTCTGCAGTTATTGACTCAGGGCAGGAGCTAGAGAAACTCTTAAGTAAGTCCCTCTGTAGCCTCGTAAAATGGGAAAGGTAGTTCAACACTCTGAAGGCAAACGGTAAAGAAGAGTAGACCCTTTTTCCAAATCTGCCCATAGCCCTAGACTCACTGTTGGGGGAGGGACAGTACAGATTTCCTGGTCAAGCTCTTTCTTGGTGGCTGCCACAACCACCATAGCATCTACTGGAATACCCCTCATCCAGTGGGGTCTGACCGGAGAGGGACTGAATTTTGTCAGCTCTTTTTGGCATCGGCTCTGCAGCAGCTGGTTCCCTCTATGCCCTTGCAGACACCAGGTCCACTAGGGGGTCTGTGGGAGGGGGGGGGGGCACCCAGGATATACATCAGCCAGTCCCAAAGGCATCCAGGAACACTGACTCATCCGGGATGGAGTTTGGGGCTGGCCAGCCACACCTCTGGTAAAGCATTTCCAAAATGGCTCCAAAGAAGACGTCAGGTGGCGATCTAGGAACTCCTCCCCTTCAAAGTCAGTGAATGTCGTGAGAGATTCCTCTGGAGAATCTAGGTGTCTCCTTTTGCACCCTTTCTTCCAAGAAGCCTCCGCGGCAGGGTGCTCCAGGGAGATGACGGAAGAAGTCTGGGCTTCCACAAGTGGAAGAGACTAGAGGCCCTGAGGGGCCGGCTGTCTCAGTGGCCGAAGTGATGTCTCTGATGCAGAATTCAGCAGTGGAAGGGATGGACCTGATAGTGTAGAAGCCAGGAATCTCCTAGGAGCGGAGAAGACCTTCTCCACCACCTCGAAGGTCGAGGGATTCTAGGGTTCCAGAGGAAGCCTCCCCTGCCACAAAGGGTAAAGAACAGACCGTCCCTAGGTCACCAGCAGCCCTCCACTCCGAGGGGGGAGTCGGCACAGAGCTGTTGAATGCCAAGGCACCGAGGGGAAGTGACAGCTCAGACAACTTCAGAGTCGAGGTCATCTCCCCAGACTTGACATTGAGGGCTTCAGCTCTGAGATGCTCTTGGCCCAGACACGATTGGCACTGAGCAAGTCAAGGAAGTAGTTGGGCTCAAAGTCGAAATGACTATAGGACCCAATGAACTGGCTCCCTGGGACCGATGGATCCTGGAGCTCCAAAGCGGCAGGCCAGATCAGAGAAGGAGAAACTATTCTGCAAGGAGAAGCTCTGCTCACAGATCATGTAGGGGACAGAGCTAGAATAATTCCCATCAGAATCTGTGTATGGAGAAATTTCCTCATCAGTCTGTCTACCTCATTTTCTGACATGCTCCGAGAGGACCAGATAGACGAGGAAAATGGAGGAAGGCCTGGAGTGAGGTCTAGGAGAGACACCCCAAGGGGACGTACTCAGCACCAAAGGTTTTGGCACCAACAAGGAGACAGGGGCATGAGGTGGAGGAGTCCATGAAGAGATCAAAGCCTAAGGGCTCTGCTCCTCCTTTTTAGGAGGCTCCAACAGGACTAAGACAGAGGGGTCTGGAGGACCATTTCTTAGGGTCCCTGACCTCCTTGGATTACTTGCCGGGGTATGAGTCCCTGAGACAGAAGGGACAACTTGAGAAGGAATTGGAATCAGCCCTTTGAGGATGAGTTTATTTCTTCATAGGTTCATAGTTTCATAGGTAGGTACTAGGCTATCTGCCCGAAGGCATTTATAAGCCTAGTCGGAATGTGTTCGCTTTCGCCGCCTCCTTAAATTAGTTCCCTGTGCCTCTGTCCAGCAGAGCCATTGAAGTGATCCCTGGGGTAAACTTTCTTTTTCCCATCCACTCGTCAAGGTTTCTCTTGAGGAGGGTTAATGAGGAGCTCTGCCTAATGTAGATTCTATCTGCAATGGCCTGGGGAAGGAAGGCCTTGCAGATAGCGCACTCTACTTCAGGGTGTGCAGGACCCAGACAATAAATGCACACACTGTGGGAATCAGATACAGGGATCTTGTGCCCACATTAAGTACATCTTTTAAATCAAACAGGTTTGTTGGATATCTCAGACACAGTAGAAAGAAAAGAAAAGGGAAGAAAAAGGAAAGAAAGGAATGAAAAGGAAGGAACGAAAAAGAAATGTGCGACAGAGAGACACACAGCAGTAGACTATAGACTAAAAATAGAGAGGTTTTTTTTTTTTTTTTGATTAGTATAGAAAGCTACAAGGGTAGGTACTTAGAAAGAAACAGGCCAAAAGGCCAACTCATGTAACCCAAAGAACGTTGAAAAGTAACCCAAGGAAGAGCTCTTATGGACCATGATTCTTTGCTGATGTATGACAAACAAGATCTGAGGTATCTGAGAGGAGTGAGGGAGTATGGGTAGGATGGGAGGAGCTCTAGTTCTGAAGCTTCAGCTTGCTAACAGCTGAGTCGGTTCCGAGGGTCGGAACCGAGCCCACAGGTTTGATGAAAACTGAACAGAACATCAGATCAACATTTAAAACTATGTGAAAGAAAGATGAAAAGGGGCTGCACTTCATGCTCAAGGTGCCATCACAACACACAGCGTAAAGAACTGGCTACAAAAACATGATATATAAAAATGACACACCCGACTACTTGACACTAGCTGCAAGTAGAATCCTCATGTGTCTAAATGCACAGAAGTGCCTTCCCAGAACACACAGACTCTGAGAAATGAAAAACACCAACCTTAAGCAATTCCCTACATGCTGACGAGCTGTAAGGGACTAAGTTACTACTTGGTTTTAATATTTCTCAACCATCTTTCTCACTGTATTAGGGGAGAGATGACTCACTATTAGTGCCAAGTGTTTTCACCCTTTCAGGGAGTTTCTACTTTCCTCATGGCTGTATGCCCTTGAAGTTACTATATAAAAAAGTAAGGGGGGGTATCCCCTACCTTTAAAAAAATATATATTGTTGTGCAGGTTTATATCCACTTGACCAGTTGTGTCTGAGCTGTTCAGGTTTTAAGGAAGAACTTTTTAGATATCTTATAAAAAAAAAACAAGATTTATATACTTTACTTGTATATACTTTACACTATGTAAAACTCTCTTCACACTACAAATTGGCAGCTTTGGTATCCTCCAACCTGAAATAACAATGACAACAGCATCCAGGAAAGAAAAGAAAAATAGCACATAATGTAAAGCTGGCTTACAAAAATGAGGTGGCCTTTCTGCACCTGACTCTGTGGCACAGAGGAATAAAGCCCTGACTGTGAAAAAGATGGTCTGTTTTGGTTAGTGGCACAGAAAGCTGGAAGAGCCAGGTGGAAAGAGGCTGGCTCACTCATCCTGATAGAAGGGAGGTAGTCACATCTACTGCAATGCTGATCCCTATAGGAGTGGGAAAGCTGCATCATACACCACTATGACCTTGGGCTAGTACCATGCTACATGAAGTCAGGAAGGCCAGAGATGTGTATGACCCACTCATGCACCTCCCCAAGAAGCAGCTAGTGTGATCATCACAACCACTAGATGGGAAAAGTTAGACAGGGGGTAGAGTTATGTCCCACTCTGCCAAACATGATGGCTGACTCCAGTTCCCAACTCTAATTTCCTGATGAACAGTCAGATGGGCTCCTGCCCTGTCATGAAATGAATGGGTTGTAGGACTCTCACCTTGGTCAGGAAACAAAAGATCTGCTCTCACTCTTGGAAGGAAGAAACAGGTCTACTAGGACATGGGAGAAGGGGTTTAAAGATAATCAGCAGTGGGGAGAGAAAAGAAAATTAAGTGTCCTTTCTAATGTTAACTGAGTTCATAAGCAAAGAGCAGGAAGCAGTCTGGCCTTTTAGGTGTACAGCACCATGTCCAAGAACACACATCTGACTATGCCAATTTTATCCTTTACATCATTGTGAAAAGATGCAATAGTAACCAGCAAACACAAGTACTGCACTTAATCCTTACAAAGACAACGAGATGAATTCAGGACAAATGGAATGGAACCTACAGAGTTTCATGACACAAGCATAAACCCAACAAGAAACTATTGTGCTTCTTAGCATAAGAAAGCCCTGTGAGGCACAGCAACTTCTGGCATGGAAAACCTTCTGTTTGATTAAGCCAAAAGTACATAACCTTGTTCACTAAATTTGCATTAAAAGCTTCAGGAAAATACCCTGAAAAGCTGAACTGGCAAAGACATAAAGCCACCTCCAACTGCAGTTAGGAAGATGCCATCTCACACAGACGCGCACACACTCACACATAGATGCACTCACACAGAGGCACTCACACAGACGCGCACACACAGACGCGCGCGCACACACACACACACACACACACAGGCATGCGCGCGCACACAGACACACACACACACACACACACAGGCATGCGCGCGCACACACCGGCGCGCGCGCGCACACACACACCAGCGCGCACACACACCGGCGCGCACACACACCGGCGCGCACACACACAGGCAGGCACACACACACACAGGCAGGCACACACACACAGGCAGGCACACACACACAGGCAGGCACACACACGCGCAGGCACAACACACCCCTTTAGCCAGTAGGCATAACCTAAGAACAGAAGTCCATTTTCAGATATGCCCACTCCAAGGCCCACAGGTACCTCTTGAACTCATTTAGCCATAAGATTACATGGAACTGATTCACAGTCTACTTGTTACAGTGTTAAAATTGTTAAAATCATAACTCAGGGTCTATGTTTAGTCACTTGCTTAGCTGCAGACAGTTGGAAGCACTGTCAAACGTGCTCCCTCTCTTACAGGAACCCAAAGTTAACGCTTTCTCCCCATGAACCAGCAACAGGATGCATCTAAAGTTCATATCGTAGAAATATGTTACTTAGTTCATATCGTAGAAATATGTTACTTTTTGGTGGCAGTTACCTTGACTAGAAGGGTTTCTGAGATACAAGCGCTACTGTGATGCTTCCCATAACTAACTTTTTTTTTTTTTTTTTTTTTAAACAGACAGGGTCACCCCCCCCCCCCCCACACACGAACTAACCTGGTCTTTATGCCTAAGGTGGGATCAAATATGAACCCGAGCGAGTCCATAATATTCCTGTGTTACCTCCAGTTTTCTACCAAAGGCAAATGGGAACTGCACTGCGTGAATGTAGAGACAATTATAATTTTACCCTTCACTGGATCAAAGCTCATGGGAAGAATGGCTAGTGTTTCCTCTCCTCGGCCTCAACCAGACTAAGCAAGAAGGCGTCCAAGGTAACTCTGTCCATGTGGCCATCTGGCTGTATTTCCTTTCGTTATTAAAATAACAATCGGGCTTTTCCACATAACCCAGCTGCTCATTCCACAAGAGCCATCTTGACTTCACGGGCCTTTTCCAGAAAAATCTTCTGTGGATGACATCTGTCTTGCTGTGACATGGGCTTCACTGTACACTTTTGCAAGACAATATAAACTGGACGTGACTGCTACATCTAGGTCTACCTTTGCAACATCAATCTTTCTTTATATTCCGTTAAGGAATTCACACAAGACTAGTAGCTACTGATTCCGTCCTTCCCTTTGAATGGAAGGAAAGATGGATGCAAGCTAATGAAATACGTTCAACATTAGATCACTGTTGCAGTAGCCTAAGCTACTTGGGTCCTACCCTCATGGGCCGGCCAATTTTTAAAGCTGGAGGGCACCTTCAATGTGCTCTAACTGTCCAGAGCTCATGGGGAGCTCCATCCAAAAGGACAGAGTGCCAAAATAATTAAGAGACTTCTTGCCTCTAAAGTGCGCTTCTTCAGTGGATCTCCTGGAACTATCCTTCAAGGCTGGGCAGATAAATCCACTATTGGGGAAAACCTTCCACAAAATGTACTTTTCTGGGGAAAACTTGTGTTTTTCTGACTAAAATATTGTGCTTGCAATAAAACACTGTTTTGGGGACTGCCACTGCATTTCTAAGAAAACCTGTGTGTAAATGCTTACATAATATTGTGTGTAAAAATGTCCATTTTTGACAAGATTTTCCTACATATTTGTAGGTTTGTGCATTTATTTCAGTACTCATTTTCTCTACCCTTCCCACTACCGACTCATTCAGGCTTCACTGTACATCACTGAAGTATCATTTTCTGTCTAACCAATGGAGTAGCTATCAATCTCTGTGGTTCCTTCTTCTTGCAGACAGGTAAAGAAAACTGTCAGGGAGTCCTTGGGTGTCAGGCCAGCCTCTCTTGTGCTTCAAATGTGGCAGATTACTCTGCTGTGTCTACTCTTGGTTCTTCAGACCATTCTTTTCTCCTCCTGGTCCCTCCAGTGTTGCACTTGCAGCCACTATGGACTAAGGGATAGATACACTTTCTGTGGCTGCAGGATGCCCCTAGCAGGCAAGGGAGAAACACTTTTGTCAGTCTCGGAGGAAGAGACAGGTGAAGGTTCTTCACTTAGCCAGGATAGGCAGTCTACAGCTGAGATGCGTATGCCTTCTAAGGGATGGTCATTTTCCAGAAGCATACAAACACACACACATACAGTGCACCTAGTTATCTACATCCTACAATTCGTTGTTTTGTTGAGTTTCCTTTTTATGCAGATTGTAGTACTAGAAATGTTGTTTATTATTCCAAGTGTGTTGCATGTATGTAGACTATGTTGGTAAGATGAATCACCCTTTTAGGGACAGGATTTTAGAACATATACGTGATATTAGGAATATACGTGATATTAGGAATTCCAAGTGTACCAGTGCCTTGGCTAAACATGTCACTGAAGTAGGTGCATCTCACTATTTTACGTTTTTTGTTTAGGAAATAGTATTGGAAGGGGGTGATTTGAAATGCAAAACAGAAGTGGATTTTGTTCTTTAAGGCAGACACCCACCCCGGTATTAATGACATGGTTTCATTTAAACCATTTTTAAAACAGAGACCTTTAAAACACTAATTGCACATTGATACTTTGAATGTTATAATTGTTTTCATTAATTAAGTAGCTTTTTTCATTGGTTAATACTACTTTTTAAACACTACTGTGGCATTATGGTGGTGTCTAATGAAGTGGTTATCAACCATGAAAGTGCTTACTTTTTGTTATTAAACCTTATTATTTTTCTATATTTTTTGATCGAGATTTGTGCCTTTATTATCTGCCTTGTTGGGGCTAAACTTATTTTCTATTCATTTTCCAGAAGTTTCCCAGGAAAAGTGTATATAATGAGAAAAACTAATGCTATGTACTTACCATAAAATATATAGCAATGTTGTCTTCTTCTTCCATCCATCTCACCTGTGGGTATACCAACTCCAACTCTGATCCAATGCTGGCATCTCAAAATCTTTACTCTTCCAGCTATGCCTTCTCTACCCATAATGCCCTGCCTAACATCATCTCAGATTGAACTTGCCTTATTCATGACCTTACGGCAGTAATGAAAGGTGTTAGGCCCTACCAAACAGACAGCGAAGAGCAAGGAAAAGGCAAAGGGCATTATATGGGCCTCCCCCATAAACAGCTAAAGGGTTGGTCTGCCCAGTCATTTAGAAGTACTAAGTGATAATTTTGAGGAGGCATGGAGGGAGGGTTGGTTGAGATGGATGGAAGACAACACGCAAGTATATAACTTTTGTGTCAATGATTTTTCCATCCATCTCAAACTGTGGGACACAGTCCCCAGGCACTAAAAACACAAGGTGGTCTCAGGAGAGAAAATCCCACAGCATGATGGTACCAAAGGATGACCTGGATTTAGACTGTGTATCTAATTTGTAATGGCTCATAAAAAGAATGAATGCTAGACCAGGTAGCATCTGCACAAATGTCATAGGAGATTACTAGGCTATAGACCCGAGGGTCATTTTAAGCCTAGCCGTTTCATCCCAATGTAATACCAGGAAAATGCTAGTTAGTACCTAAGATTGCATTTAGTGATGACTGCAGTGTCCAGGAGAATTGTGATAGCTATCCCTGGTAAAAATTTATGGTGCCCTCTAGAGGCCCGAGCTAAAAAAAAGCCACAGATGTGGCAACTGCTCTATACAGGGAGATCTAGTTTTGCCAGATAAAGGAACTCCCTATGGGGAGTAAGCAAAGGAAATGCAGTCAGAGAGCCATGTGGACAGGGTCTCTTTCAAGCCTGGTTTGCCCAAATGGGATTTAAAAAAAGGAAGAGAATAGCTGATTACACTTTCGGAAATTCTTACTTCTGTCAGAATAAAAACCAGCAAGTACTCTCCTTTGTTACAGAAAATTGGGAAATAAGGCAGATTTAATGACCAATTTAAATTAAACTTGGAGGCTACCTTACAGAGAAAGGAAAGGTTGGTTCTAAGAGTAACCTTATCCTTGTGGAAAACTAGATAAGGGGGAATGGAAGATCGAGCTTGAAGCTCCGATACCCCTCTTGCTGAAGTAATAGTCACCAAAAACAGGGCCTTCCAAGACGGGATTTTTAAAGAAACTGTAGCAACAGGTTGAAAAGGGGGTCTAGTGAAAACTTGCAACCGTAGAGTGATAGCCCAGGGAGGGACAGGAACTCATACCAGTGGTCTAAGTAGAAAAAGTACCTTTCAGGAAAAGCTTTAGAAAGTTTAAAGGCTGCAACAGATGCGTTACACATACCAATATGGAAGTTGGAGATGGTGGCCAATTAAACTTTAGCAGTTGTATAATTTAGACCAGAATGAAAAAGGTCCAACAGGAATTCAAGAACAGCATGGGTCTAAATTACTGAAAGAAACCCAAACAGAAAAAATCTTTATTTACTCGCATACACCCTGTCACGCTGCCAGCCCAGCTATCTGGAATTTTGTAAATAATTCTATGTCATTTGTGAATATTGATATGATTTATACAGAACTATATGTTATGTGTATATTAAACTACTGGTACAGAAGTGTGTGTTGAACAGGGTTTGTACAGTACTGAACTTCAAGGATGTGTCCATAGTGTACCCTACTGGAAAAAAACAGAATGTATATAAATTATATATCTGTGCAAATGTATGTTTTAATAGTAGAAACTAAGTTAACTTGCAAAACTTCAAGAAAATAAGTTGAAATTAAATTATTTTATGATTGTATTATAAAAATTAGCTTCAGTGCACCAAGGAGACAGGGTGTCTAGAACTAGGGTGCCTTCTGTATTGTTTTGTAAGTGTTTTACTGTTTTATGTCTTCTAGCATTTGCAAACATCTGAAGGCTATGTATTTTCCCAGACAGATGTTAAATTTTGGATATGGAGGGGTTTAGCTTGGGAAACAAAGTCAGGTGACAAAAAAACGATGCCATCCAAGCTAACTCAGCAGTAAAATGTGATATTAATTTAAGAACTCTCTCAGAGAGAGACTTTGCATTTTGTATTTTGTTTTGGACCTAGCATGAACATCCACTCATCATCAAGATCTGCACTTGCCTGGCTGTAAGATTTTGGGCATAGTATCTCTAAGATATAAATAGGAATATACAGTGGATATAAAAAGTTTACATACCCCTGTTAAAATGTCAGGTGTTTGTGATATAAAAAAATGAGACCACAATACATTATTTCAAAACTTTTCCTGCCTTTAATGTGACCTATGACTCGTACAATTCAATTGAAAACAAGCAAATCTGTCAGGGGAAAAAAATAAAATAAAAAACGTACCATACGCTGGTTGCATAAGTCTGCACACCCTTAAACTAATACTTTCTTGTGTGTGCACACCCTTAAACATTCTTTGTTGAAGCACATTTTGATTTAATTAGAGCATTCAGTCTTCTTGGGCACATACCTGCCATCAATTAAAGAGACTCCGATTCCCTTTGGATGCGAAGACCTGAGCAAGATATGGGTGTCTGGTGTTGACCCGGTCAGATCGGTCATACAGATCGGAACTTACTGTCTAAAGTTGAAGCACCCACAGGAAGGGACAACAAAACCCTAACAGTCAAACCCAGCACAGGACATCAACTGCAACACCTCAGTTTCAAGATGTGTTCTGTTCCAATAAGGCTGGAGTCAGGAACACCAAGGATGCAGGCACACTGGCAACATCTCCACAGGGGACATAAACTGAATGGTCAGACCAAAGGGCCCCAACTCCAAAGGGTGAAAAAAGGCAGGAGTTTTAAAAGCCAGAGCCAAAGTAACCGCTCTGGCTTAGGAAGCGAGAAGGATGGAAAGGTCCCTAGGTCCATCTGTGCATGTAAAATGGAACACATCAGCTGTTCCAAGCCTGAACTCTTAAGGCTCCAGACTGGCTTGACAGATCTTGATCAGTGCAAGAGAAAAAGAGTCCAAGCTTTTGTTTTTTTTACGGTGACCAAAAATATGGTATCCTTGGTGAGATACTTCCCATTAGTAAACAATACTGCAACAGTGACCTAAATGACTGGCATCTGGAGAAATCAAGCGGTCAGCTTGAGGGAAGAAATGATCATGTGAAACTCTACGGATTGGTGGGACACGACATCTGGTCTGGAATCTAGTAGCCTAGGCTTCTTTTTGAAGAGAGATCAAAGCATTTTGAACCAGATTTGCCTAGGCCAGAAGGTGACTATAAGGACGACTGAGGCCTTGCTCAGGGATGGCTTCTGAAGGAATTCTATACTAGCGGCAATAGGGGAAAGCACAGAGGAGTCCAAGGAGGCCATGATGGTCTAGAGTTTCTTTGTGTGACTGCCCCTGTGGATGGATTAATGTAAGCATACGGCTGCACTTCTGCTGGATGGTGAAGCAAAAAAAAAAAGATTACAGCAAGGCTCACCCCAGCAGTGGAATATCATCTGTGCTGCTGACAGGTTTAGGGACCACTTGTGAGGCATCAGAATACACATGTTAAGCTTGTCCTCCAGGTAGTTGGTCCACCCTGGAATGTGCACTGCAAAAACATAACCCAGTGCCACACCCCTATGGTTTGTCGGCACAAGAGATACCGGTTTCCTCCCAACTTATTGTTATACCATACTACTGACTTGTCCCATATGAATAGAAATCACACCCTGGGAAAGGTAATTCTGAAGAATCAGCAGTGCTAGCAGGACCACTCATCTCAAGGATAATGATGTAAACATTGGTCCCTTGTTGAATCCACACCACTTAGGTAGTTCTTCCTTCAAAATGCCTCCACCCACCCCAGAAAGGAGGAGGCATCTATGGTCACTGTGGCCATTGTAAAGGTCAGGATGAATGATCTCCACACAGATAATGGGGGACTAAATCCAAAAGTCTAGATGATGAGTTTAAGTGGTGTCACTTGTCATGATGACCCTTATGTGGAATCTGTCTCCCACACTCACATTTCCCCTTTCTGCATGACATGTACAAAAATTATAAAAAGAAAATAAGAAATGGAAGGATCCCCAATGGAGTACTGATCTGCCCTAATGGCAATTAGTAATAGCACTAGTACTACAACGGACAAACTAAAGATGAAGCGGAGTTCTGCTTTTAGACTGGCTGCAAAGAAATTCTGAGATAATCTGCACCCGTAAATCTCGTGTACCTCCTGACTTTGGACGTAGGTCACGTCAGATGATCAGCACATGGAAAGGCCCAGGCTTTGGTATGTTGCCAGGATATCCCTCTTTTAAGGAATATTGCAGCACAGCTCTTGGAAGGACATCTGCTCTATACCTGGGTTTGAAAATGAAAGCCCAAGGTCAAAGAGAATGGTGTCAGTGGATGGAAATAGCATAACCTCTGCCTGGGTAGATGGATAAGCTATGATCCTCTCTAAAAAAAATGACAGCATTTGCTTTGTCCCTCAGCTCAAAGGATGCTAGCCCTAGTACTAAGTACTAACAGATGTGACTCAGAACAAGAGTCCAGACTGCTCCAAAATCGAGAGTGGACCCAACAGCATGAATGCCTAGGACCTTGACACAGAGAATGGTGCTTAACGCTTCAGTGTTGAAGATGGAGCCGAAAACTCTGACTTGAGGACCCAAAGCCAAAACACCTCCAACCCACACAGGATCAGCATCTTGTGTGCAATGCACAAGTCAGTAACAATGGGCTGCATCCAACTAGTCCCCAGAAAGGATGCAAGGGAAATACAGTTGGCTCTGAAACCTCCAGCCAACAAAACTTATGCCAACAAGGCGCATCCTAGGGCAAACCTGACCCAAGCTGGAAACAGAAGGGAATGGGATGACACCCATATCAAATCACAAAAACCCTCATCAACCCATCCCAATCAAAGTCAGACATGCTCCAGCCAGACCTTGACATTTAAAAGATCAGGTGGAATGGGAATGAAAGCCCAGGAACTCAGACAGCTCACGCTAAGAGGAATTATTGCTACCAGATTTCTTTGCAGAATGATCAGAAATCAGTTCTCAGTGAAAGACAGTCCTGGAACCAGGGAAAAGCATGGCTCCATAGATGCCAAAGTTGGAATTTCCTACATCAACAATTCTTTTGATACAGGGGAAGGACCTTAAGAGATAGCTTCCATTTTTGTTTTCTCTTTTTTCTATCCTTATCCCTTTTTTAATACTCCTTTTGGTCATTTTTTTTGACAGAAGGGGAGTAAATATTTTAAGATAAACTGAATCTTACAACGAATGTGGTCCAAAGGCCTTGCATATCTCACAGGGGGAGGAGATGTTCTGGCACTAAGCATATCATGGTTAATGAGAAGTTATGTACCTACCATAATGTTCCATGTTAGTCGTCTTCTCGCCTTCTTTCTTGTTGGATGGGTTCGGAGCCGATCCTCGGCTCAGACTCGGCCTATACCATAACGTTCCATGTTAGTCGTCTTCTCGCCTTCTTTCTTGTTGGATGGGTTCGGAGCAGATCCTCGGCTCCGACTCGGCCTATACTAAAGCTCGAGAGCTATTTTTACCGGCTCGAGGCTACCCTGTATCCCACAATGCTAGGCGCTAACTACCCAGATCTCGTTTGATAGATAACACCATAGCAGTTCTGATCCCAGAACAAAGGAGAAAAAGGAATACCTATATATATATATATATATATATATATATATATATATATATATATATATATATATAAAACATACTCAGAAAAAGGGCAACCATGGGAGTCCAAGCTGGGATGAAAGAAGGCCCAGAAAGATCCTTTCGGTCTGTCCAGGCTAGGGGGTTGGAGGGTGGGACGCAAGAAAGAAGGCGAGAAGAAGACAACTAACATGGAACGTTATGGTAGGTACATAACTTCTCAATGTTAAGTTGTCAATCTCGCCTTCATTCTTGCTGGATGGGACCACATCCGGAGCACCTCAGCCCTGGGTGGCTCATCGGAAAGTACAGTTTTGTACCTACCATAAATGTAGATGTTCGAGTGCTAATACAGCTGCAGTCATAACAGATGGGTTCTCCTGCCGTCAGGCGGGTCCTCGGTCGGCCGAATTCCAAAGTCTAGGTCCGGCGTCGGTTGCCATCGCTTCTTCCCTGACGTCAGTGCGACAGGGGTATAAAGGAACCAGCAGATGCCATTTTCTTCAGTTTTTCTTGCCTCAGATGTCAGGTGCCCCCAGAAGGAAGGCAATACATAAAATTATGTAATAATGCAATGCAATATAATCAAAAAACAGTAGTTGCAAGCAAATACACCATAAAAGAATACCCCTAGAGGGGAAGGAGGGAGGGATATGTTCATCGTGCATACAGCTGCAGTCATAACAGATGGGTAGAATCCCAAAGCTAAGAAAGGGGTGGTAGGCACTAGGTGGAACTAGGAGGAGCCAAAATGCCTGCAAGACTATAGTGGCAAAGCCTGCTCTAGATTTGGAGTATAATGGTAGGTTGTAGTGCTTGGAGAAGGTATGCACAGAACTCCAAGTGGCTGCTTCCAAAATATCCTTGGTAGGAACTCCTCTGAGGAAGGCTGCAGAGGTGGCTGTGGCCCTGGTGGAATGAGTTCTAATGCCTGTAGGTACAGTTTTGCCATGAAAGGAATAGCAAAAGCGTATGCAGTGGGCTATCCATTTTGAGATTGTCTGTTTGGAAAGTGGCTTTCCTTGAGCTCCTACCGCATAGGCCACAAAGAGCTGTTCTGATTTTCTGAAAGGCTTTGTTCTGTCCAAATAATAACGCAGTTGTCTGTGGATGTCCAAGGAATGTAGTAATCCCTCCCCTTTGTTTTGAGGATTAGGATAAAAGGTAGGTAAATGTATGGCCTGATTTAAAGCTACCCTGGATACCACTTTAGGCATAAAGGACGGGTTGGTTCGTAAGGAAACTCTGTCCTGATGGAAGATGATAAAAGGCTGGACAGCCATGAGAGCCTGTAGTTCTGAAACTCTACGAGCTGAGGTGATAGCCAAAAGGAAAGCTGTTTTCCAGGACAAATATTGCAAATCTGATGAGGCAGCTGGCTCAAAAGGAGGCAAGGTCAGTTTTTCCAGAATGAAATTAAGATCCCAAGCAGGTATTGGTTGTTTCCTTGGAGGTCTTAAATTCTTAGCCCCTCTGAAGAACTGTCTTAAGAGAGGGTGAGAGAATAAAGGTGGATCAGTGTTGTATTCTGCAGAAATGGCTGAGGCATGGATTTTGATGGAGGAGAAAGAAAGTCCACTGCTTAGCAGTTCAGCCAAATATTGTAGTATTTGAGGTAAATTCAGTTTTCCTGGGTCCTGGCCCTTTTTCTCATTCCAGACACAAAAATGTTTCCATTTTGCGGAGTAATCTTTTCTAGTTGATGGCCTTCTGGCCTCCAAAATGACATCCTGCACCTCCTTGGAGAGTAGGGCCTGCTGTGATGCTAAAGAATCTTCCATGCGGCTAGATTGAGTGTTTTTAGCTGACTGTGAAGAGTTTTGAAGCTGTGCTGAGTCAGAAGAAGAGGCATTAAAGGCAGGGTCCATGGTGGGGAATGTGTCAGGCTCCTCAGGAGTGGGTACCAGTGTTGCCTTGGTCAGTCTGGAGCAATGAGGATCATCTTTGGTCTGTCTGCTCTGGTCTTCAATAGAACTTTGGGCAGCAGAGGAAGAGGTGGGAAGGCATAAACTGTCATTGATGTCCAACTGAAAGAGAGAGCGTCCACTCTCCAGGCCTTTGGATGGAAGATTCTTGAGCAGAATTTTGTCAATTGATGATTTTTGTGGGAGGCAAAGAGATCTATGTCTGGCCTTCCCCATTCTTGGATTATTTCTGTAAAAACTTTTGGATGCAACTTCCATTCGTGTGGATCTGTCATATTCCTGCTTAGGTTGTCTGCCAGCGTGTTTTCCTTGCCTGGCAAGTACTGTGCTTGTAGTTCCATTTGTAAGTCCATGGCCATGTTCCAAAGTGACATGGCCAGTCTGCATAGGGGGTAAGAATGTGTTCCTCCCTGCTTGTTTATGTACCACATAACTGTGGTGTTGTCCGTTCTTATAAATAGTTGACCTGGTTGTAGAAGGTTCTTGAAAGCTATAATAGCATTTATTACTGCTAGCATTTCTTTTTGATTGATGTGAAGGTGCTTTTCTTTTTGGGACCATTTTCCCTGAATGCACCGATCTGTCATGTGCGCCCCCCAGGCGTAGTCCGAGGCGTCTGTTGGGATGACTTGTTTTGCTTGAGGCTTGCTGAATGGAAGACCTGTGTTGGTTTGACATGCTTGAGCCCACCACAGAAATTCCTTTTGCAGACATGGAATTAGTGGTATTATTGTTTCCAAACTGTGGCTGTGTTGAGACCATATGTTTTTCAGGTACCATTGTAGTTTCCTCATATGCAGCTTTGCACATGGGATTAGTAAGATGCAAGATGCCATGAATCCCAGAGCCTGCAGGATTTTCCTTGCAGTCAGCCTGGTGCAATTTGCTAGTGTTCTGAAGTATTGAATTAGTTGCCCCTGTTCTCTGGCGTGAGGTAAGCCATCTGGGTGTTTGTGTCCAAATTGGCACCCAGGAAAATTATCTTCCGAGAGGGTATTAGCCTTGATTTCTTTTTGTTGACTGTGTATCCCAGAGAGTTCAATAACATTATTACATAAGACAGATGTTTCAGAAGAATGTGCTTGCTGTCCGCTTGGATCAGGCAATCGTCCAAATAGGGATATATTTGTATCCCTTGAAGTCTGCAGTAGGCAATTACTGATGCCAGGCATTTCGTGAATACTCTGGGTGCAGTAGATAAGCCAAAGGGAAATGCAGAGAATTGATAATGGGTTGAACCTGCAAGAAATCTGAGGTACCTTCTGCAATTTTGTCTGATTGGGACATGCAGGTATGCCTCCTTGAGGTCCAATGTTACCAGCCAAGACTCCTTGCCTAGCATGGGAAGAAGTTGCTGTAGAGTGAGCATCTTGAATTTTGGTACGAGTAGAAATGTGTTTAGGATGGATACATCCAAAATAGGTCTCCAATCTTTTCCCTTCCTTGGCCCCAGAAATAGTCTGGAATAAAAACCTTGACCTTGTTCGTGCGTAGGTACCTCTTGAATAGCTTTCATGTTTATGAGATCTGTAATTTGCCTTTGTGCCTCTGCCCTTTGTGTGGCAGGTTTGGCATGCCTCTCATTTTTGGAAGGGTGTGAAAATGGAATTTGTAGCCTCCAGGATCCATTTGTCCTTTGTGACAATATGCCAATTTTTTGAAAATAATGCCAGCTTTCCTCCTAAGGGGGCTGCCATTTGAGACCTGGTTGGCATGCAAAGGGGAAAGTCATTGGGTTTGCTTTCTGAAAGATTGCGAGTTGTCCTCACCACCTCTTTGTGTAGGAGCTTGCCATTGTCTGCCTCTATACGATCCTTGGGATTTGTCCTCTGCCCCTCGGGCGCCTGTATCTGCCTCTTTGGGGTCTGTCTGTGGCAGGAAAGGACCAGTTTTTGGAAGGCCAATTTCTACTAAAACGTGGGGGTTGAACCTGTAGAAATTCTTTCACAGTTTGCATTGATTTAGCCTTTTCCTCCATTTTTCTTAATACCTCCTCAGCATTAGCCCCAAATAGTACATCCTTTTGAAGAGGGGCGTCTAGTAATTTAGCTTTGACATGATCAGGCAAGGCTTGTTCCTTGAGCCAGGCATGCCTACGTATGACTGATCCTGTAACAGCAGCTCTACATGAGGCCTCTAGAGCATCAAAACCACATTGTAAGGTATGCTTACCCACTTGTTCTGCACTATGCATCAAATCCTGCAACTCCTTCAAGTCTGGTTGTTCAGGTTGTGACATTTTACTTTTCAATTGTGATAACAAAAACTGTTGATATTTTAGCATATGAAACTGACAGTTTAAGGCCCTCATGGATAAGGTAGCCGAGGTATATACCTTTTTCCCCCACCTTTCTAAGGATCTGGAATCTCTCTCGGAAGGCAATAGATCTTTAGCAATGGAGGCCTTAACTCCCTTGGGGCCCTGTGAGATGGTTTCTGGGTCAGCAGCATGGCTCTTGTATAGAAATTGGTGTGAGTCAGGGGACCCTGTAGTACCTGTCAGGCTTAACTGGAGCTGGAGGTAGAGAGTCCGGGTTAAGGCAGGCCTCCGAGTAAACATCATCTAGGATGTTCAAGACAGGAGGTATAGCCAGAGGTCTGTGCTGAGGAAGCAAGATAAATTCCCTGAGCCTTTTCTTGGAATCTGAATAATCCTGGCCTTCCCAGTGGAAGTGTTCCCTTAAGGTATGCAAAGTTTCCCCAAATGAGTAATCCTCAGGGGGGGATACAGAAGGGATGGACTCCTCCGCATCAGAGTCTTCAAAAGGGGAGTAAGAATGTTCCTGATCATCAGAGTGCTCTGAAATAATGGAGCCCTGATCAGAGGAGGGGGAATCTTCCTCCACTCTAGGCCTTTTGTCCAGAGGGGCTGAGAACCTCTGATAAGAGTAATTAAATCCTCAGCCATTTTAAGCATCTGTTTCTTAGGCATGGGGCCTGGAGATGGGCCCTGTGTAGCTGGTCTCTGAGTGCATGGTTGCTTTAGACTTTGTGAAAGCCTTGATGGAGAAAGAAGAGGAAGGTCTGAAGACACCTTGAGTGGAGGTGGACCTGTCCACATTCTGAGTTTCAACGCCAAGAGTGGCTTCGGTATCTGTAGTCGGGGTGTGGGCCGAGGAGCCTGCAACCTCGGGCAGAGGAGACACCGTCAAAGACAGGTCGTCGGTAGTCAGAGGCTGCGTAGGCTCCTCGCTGAGAACCGGACCACGTGTAGTCGGCTTTGGCGTGGTGTCGGTAGAGGCCGCGGACCTTGTGGGTCGGTCCTTGTCTTTCCGTTTTTTAGACAAAACCGGAGTCGGAGTATCCGACGACATAGTATAGTTAAATGCTTTCCCAAAATAATGCTGGGCGAACTCCGCCCGATGCTTAATAGTGCGTTTGTTGAATGTAGCACAAAAGTGACTGACCGAGACGTCGTGGTCTGGGCCTAAACAAGGTATACAGAGGGAATGGAAATCCTTATGCGGTATTTGCTTCCCACAAGAAATACAATTATTAACTTTGTCTGACATCGGTCTGAGGCAAGAAAAGTTTCCCCAAGTTTCCCCAACGGGGTACTTAGCTTTTAAGAAGACTTCAGTTTCCAAATTTTCGTAATGTCAGGAGCTGGCCGACCGGCACTTGCGAACTGCTTCTGCTTCGGGCATCGCGCGGCAAGAAAGACTGAAGAAAATGGCGTCGGCTGGTTCCTTTATTCCCCTGTCGCACTGACGTCAGGGAAGAAGCGACGACAACCGATGCCGGACCTAGACTTTGGAATTCGGCCGACCGAGGACCCGCCTGATGGCAGGAGAACCCATCTGTTATGACTGCAGCTGTATGCACGATGAACATCAGACTCTTGAGGACGGTGGAACCAAAGTTAGCTTGGCTTCTGGAGGCCATGTCCAGTTTGTAATGAGAAATAAAGGTATGAGGAGAGGCCCATGTGGCTGCCGCACAAATAGAGTCTATATGCAACCTAGCCTGAAAAGCTATTGACGTAGCTAAGGCTCTAGTTGAGTGGGCTCTAGGTTTTGAAGGAAGTTCTTGACTCCTCAGTTCATAGATGAAAGTAATCACAGAGGCCAACCATCTGGAAAGAGTTACTTTGGAAACTGGAAGGCCTTTCTTCCCTTCCGCATAAGACAGGAAGAGCTGCTCAGATTTCCTAACTTGCTTGGTTCTATCCAGGTAGTAACGGAGTTGACTATGAACATCCAAAAAATGCAACTTTTGTTCCGCTCTGTTGGAGTAATTAGGGAAGAAAACTGGGAGATCGATAGTCTGGTTTAGATTTGCCTCAGAAGATATCTTGGGTAAAAAAGATGGGTTAGTTCTGAGGGATACTCTATCTTTATGGAAAACCAGATAAGGAGGATGAACGCAAAGGGCGTGAAGCTCTGAGACTCTCCTCGCGGAAGTTATGGCCACTAGAAATAGAGTTTTCCATGAGAGTAACTTCAAGGAACAGGAAGCCGCAGGTTCAAAGGGAGGGAGAATCAAAGAGGTTAAAACCAGATTCAAAGCCCACTGTGGTGGGGGATCTCTGACTGGGGGCTTAAGTAAAAAGATACCTTTAAGGAAGGCTTTACAAAGTTTATGGGACATAACAGTGGAGTCTGACAGGCCAACATGAAAATTTGAAATGGCTGCTAACTGAACTCTGATAGTGGACAAAGAAGAACCTGATTGAAAAAGTTCAGCCAAGAAATCTAGGACTGATTGGATAGGTGCCATGAAAGGATCCATGTTTCTAGTCTCTGCCCAGAAGGAGAAACGTTTCCATTTGCTAGCATAAATCCTCCTGGTAGAAGATTTGTGGGAAGCTAGAATTATGTCACGCATGCCGTGAAAGGATCCATGTTTCTAGTCTCTGCCCAGAAGGAGAAACGTTTCCATTTGCTAGCATAAATCCTCCTGGTAGAAGATGTGTGGGAAGCTAGAATTATGTCACGCACCGAATGGGAAATAAAGGGAAGCCTGGCTAAGGTTGTAAGTGGAGCAACCAAGCTGTGAGGTTGAGAGAGAGGAGGGAGTGGTGCAGCTCGCCCGAGTGATGGGACAAGAGGTCTGGCACTGGGTCCAGATACCAGGGCTGCTCCAAGAGGTAATGATGCAGGAACGGAAACCAGATTTGTCGAGGCCAGTAAGGGGCAATGAGCATCATTGTGGATCTCAATGCAGTAGCTTTCTGAATCAGCTGTGTGCTTAATGGAAAGGGGGGAAAAGCATACAGAAGACCCCGGGGCCAATCGTGGACTAGAGCATCTCTGGGGGGTGGCTGGGAAGAGAGTGAAGAAGTCGTGGCACTTGCTGTTTTGAGGTGTTGCACAAAGATTGCGGCAAGGCTGACCCCATCTTTGGAAAATCTCTTCCACTACTGACTGCTTGAGAGACCACTCATGCGGCATGAGAATGGCTCTGCTCAGCCTCTCCGCTATTACGTTGGACATCCGGGGATATGCGTTGCTATCAGAAACCGTTGAGAAGAGATTGCCCACTGCCAAAGTCTAAGTGCTTCTCGACACAAGGGGTAGGACTTGGTTCCGCCCTGCTTGTTGATGTACCACACTACGGACATATTGTCCGTCTGAACTGCAATAGTCCCTATGGGAAGAAAGTCCTGAAGGGCTTGCAACGCTAAAAGTACTGCTCTCATCTCCAGGACATTTATGTGCAGGTGGCACTCGAAAGGTTGCCATGTGCCCTGGACTGTCCTGCCCTGAAAATGCCCCCCCCCCAACCCGATCAGGGAGGAGTCCGTTGTCACCGTAGCAACCGGGGGGGTGGGGAGAACAAAGGGTCTGCCCTGAATGACTTGAAGGGAGACCATCCACCAAGACAGGTGTTTCTTGCATGATTGGGTGATGAAAATGCTGTGTGACATTGGAAGCTGTTGAAAAGACCACTGGGAAAAGAGCATCCACTGAAGGATCCGCATGTGAAAGCGAGCTAAGGGAAGTAACGTAATGGCTGCTGCCATGAGACCTAAAGTCTTCAGTACAAACCTGACCTGGATTCTGTTGCTCTGAAGAAGGATGTGAACGTGAGCGCGAATATCTGAAATTCTCTGTGCTGTTAGTTTTGCGGACAGTTCGGCTGTGTCCAACATGGCACCTATGAAAGTAATAGACTGACAAGGCAGACTTTTCGAAATTTATGGAGATACCTAGCTCTTTGCAAGTTTGAATGGTGTAATCTCTGGACTGAAGAAGTTGATGCCTGGTGGTGGCGGTAAGGAGCCAGTCGTCCAGATATGGAAACACCTGGAATCCTTGACGTCTCAGATGAGCCGTGACCACTGCCATGCATTTGGTGAACACTCGGGGGGCTGTAGTGAGACCAAAGGGCAGGGCCCTGAACTGGTAGTGACTGGCCCCCAGCCGGAAGCAGAGAAACCTCTTGGAGCGTCTGTGCATCTTGATGTGGTAGTACGCATCCTGAAGGTCTATAGAGCATATCCAATTGTCCTGGCCCAAAAAGGGTAGAATGGACTGTAGCGTGACCATCCGGAACTTCGTTCTTTGGACAGACCTGTTTAGCCTGCTGAGATCCAAAATTGGTCTCCAGTCCCCGGTCTTTTTTGGTACCAAAAAGAACTTGGAGTAGATTCCGGATCCTTGCTGGTCTGCTGGGACTGGTTGGATGGCTCTTTTTCTTAGCAGTTTTGAGATTTCTAATACTGCTTGTTCCCTTAGACCGGGTGGAACATCTGGAAGGGGTCTTTTTGGCTGAGTTGGGGTGTGGGCAAAGGGAATTTCGTAACCCTCGGATACGATTGACCGTACCCAACTGTCTTGGATGAGGGAAAGCCAGGCTTCTGGGTACAGTGATAATCTTCCCCAGACTGCCTCCGAAGGCGGACAGTCGAGCAGCATCTCAGGGATGCTGGAAGGGCTGGCCAGAGACGGCTTCTCTGCTACCCTGATTCTGCGGACCCCCTCTGCCACTAGGGCGGCGTCTGTTATTGTTCCCCCCCTGCCTCTAGAGGGGAACTCACCTAGTGCGTCGGGCGCGATTCCCTGTGGTTTGCAAAACCACATTTTTCCACCCTTCTGACCCTTAGGGTATGGTCTAGACGGGGTGGAAAAACAGACTCCCACGGCAGAGAGAGTCTTGCCATCTTGTTTGCATCTGGTCAAAGCATCCTTCACTTGAGGTCCGAACAAAGCCGAACCATCAAAAGGGGAGTTAGTGAAGGACGCCTTGAAGGGGTTAGCAAAGGTACAAAGCCGCATCCAGGTGTGACGCCTTAAGGCCACGCCTGTGCCTGCAGCCCTACTCGCCCCATTGGCCGCATAGGAAATAAGCCGCATGGAGGAGTTAATCGAGTTCAGGGTTGCCAGCTGGGAGTTGATTTTGTCTTGAGACCCCGCAGCTGTTGGATCTTGTAAAGTATCACCCATTTCTTTGAGCATGTCTTTTTGAAGGCAGGTGAAATGACATAAGTAATTCAGCGACCGCATGGTAAAGGTCGCTGAAGAAAACATCCGCTTGCCGTACCTATCCATAGTCCTAGATTCCTTATTAGGAGGATGGATCGGTACTGAAGGATCAGCCAGTTCCTTCTTAGTGGCCGCCGCCACCACCATGGCATCAATAGGGACACCCTTGGTTAAAAACTGCTTATCAGAAGGGGCTGTGATAAATTTTGAAGGCCTCCGTGGGGCAGGTTCCATCGTGTCAGGGGCCGTCCATGCCTTCTGGGCCACCACTTCCATGAGGGGGTCAAAGGGCGGAGACACCCAGGAGGTGGAAGGGTGAGAACCAAAAGCCTCTAGGTAAACAGACTCGTCCTCGGAAGGATTGAGGGTAGACCAGTTCCCCCTTTGCTTGAGGATCTCAAGGATGTCAGAAAAAGAGACATCCTCAGAGGGGGACCGTGGGGACCCTTCCGACTCATCCAAGTCGGTATAGTACAGTTGTGTACACCTACCATAAATGTAGATGTTAGAGTGTCTTCACTGTTGCAGTCATGACTGTAGGGTTCTCCCCTGCCGGCAGGCAGTCCTCGGTCGGCCAGAATCCCAAAGTCTGGGTCCGGCGTCGGCTGTTCAACCATGCTCCCTGACGTCAGAGCGCCAAGAGTACAAAGCTGATAGCCGACGCCATTTTCTCCAGTTTTTCTTGCCCCAGATGTCAGGAGTCCCAGAATGAGAAAGGTCCCATATCCTTTGCAAATACACCACAGAAGAATGGTGAAAAAAGGAACCACACAAAAGTAAAAATAAGAGGGGACAGGAGGGAGGGAAACCCAGATTGCAACAGTGAAGACACTCGAACATCTACATTTATGGTAGGTGTACACAACTGTACTATGTTCATCGTGTTTCACTGTTGCAGTCATGACTGTAGGGTAGAATCCCAAAGCTGAAAGAAAGGGAGGTGGTCATAAAGAAGAAGGGGCGGCTAAAAGGCCCTGCAAGACTGCAGAGGCAAAGCCTGCCCTAGACTTAGAGTAGAGAGGTAGATTGTAGTGCTTAGAAAAGTATGCACTGAACTCCAAGTTGCAGCTTCCAAAATGTCTTTGGTAGGAACTCCCCTGAGGAAGGCCGCAGAAGTAGCAGCAGCTCTGGTGGAATGAGTCCGTATACTCCCTGGGATTTGCTTTCCATGGTGAGAATAACAAAATCTGATTCCATGAGCAATCCATTTAGAAATGGTCTGTTTTGAAATGGCTTTACCTTGGGAACTTGAAGCATAAGAAACAAACAATTGTTCTGATTTTCTGATGTCCTTGGTTCTGTCCAGGTAAAAACGTAGTTGTCTATGTACATCCAAGAAATGTAAGATCCTTTCCCCTTTATTTTGAGGAGTGGGGAAAAAAGTTGGCAAGTGGATAGTTTGATTTAAAGCCACTTTGGAAACCACCTTAGGCATGAAGGTAGGATTAGTCCTCAAAGACACTCTGTCTTGATGAAAAATAATATAAGGTTCCACAGCCATAAGAGCTTGTAACTCTGAAACTCTCCTGGCAGAGGTTAGGGCTAACAGAATAGCCGTCTTCCAAGATAAAAACTTGATGTCAGAAGAGGCGGCAAGGTTAGTTTTTCCAAAACATAGTTGAGATCCCAAGCAGGAATGGGAGGAGATCTAGGAGGTCTTAAGTTCTTAGCTCCTCTGAGAAACTGTCTCATGAGCTGGTGGGAAAAGATTGGAGGGTCTGTGTTATAATGAGCAGAAATAGCAGAGGCATGTATCTTAATGGAAGAGAAAGAGACCCTTATGTAAGAGATCTGTCAGGTAAAGTAAAATTAAAGAAATGTTCGGAAGAAGAGGATCAGAATCCTGAGCCTGCATCCAGGAACAAAATCTTTTCCATTTTCCTGCATAAGATTTTCTAGTGCTAGGACGTCTGGCTTCTAAAATGACATCCATAACCTGCTTGGGTAGGAAAGAAGAAATCAAAGGCCCTGGATTAACCAGGCCGCCAGGCTGAGAGTTCTGACATGAGAGTGTAGAACCTGACCCTGCTGTTGGGACAGAAGGTTCGGAGACTGAGGTAAAACCCAAGGGGGCTCCAGACATAGGTTTTTTAGAGTTGGGTACCAGAACTGTCGAGGCCAATTCGGGGCCAGCAAGATTATCATCTTGGGCTTGTCCTGTTTTATCTTTAATAATACCTGTGGAAGAGGAAGAGGTGGAAAGGCATATCCCGAGAGGTTCCTCCAACTGAATGATAGGGCATCCACTTTCCAAGCTTCTTTGTGGAAAGTCCTGGTGCAAAAATGCTGTAGCTGATGATTGAGATGGGATGCAAAGAGGTCTATGTGAGGACATCCCCAGACTGCTGTTATCATCCTGAATATTTTGATGTCCAGCATCCACTCGTGTGGATCCGAAAGGTTTCTGCTCAGACTGTCTGCCAGGAAGTTTAGCTTCCCTGGTAGAAACTGAGCTTGAAGGTCCAGATTGCAAGCTAGAGCTGTGTTCCATAGATCCATGGCTAGTCTGCAAAGGGGGTAGGAATGAGATCCCCCTTGCTTGTTTATGTACCACATAACTGTGGTGTTGTCTGTCCATATTAGTAGTTGTCCTGGATGTAGAAGATTCCTGAAGGCCAGTAGAGCTTCCTGAACGGCTAACATTTCCTTTAAATTGATATGCAGGTGCTTCTGATCCTTTGTCCAAAGGCCCTGCAGACAGTTGCCCTGAAAATGGGCTCCCCAAGCATAATCTGAGGCGTCCGTGGTTAGAATCTGAGTGGCAGGAGGCAGACAGAAGGGTTTCCCTTTGTTTAGAGTACATGCCCTTGACCACCAAAGAAATTCCTTTTGAAGGCAAGGCAGGATGGAGATCAGTATGTCTAAACTGTGGCAATGCTGAGACCATACACTTTTTAGGTACCACTGTATTTTCCTCATGTGTAGTTTTGCATATGGTACGAGAAGGATGCAGGAGGCCATGTAACCCAAAGCCTGCAGGAATCTCCTTGCAGATAGCCGAGTTAAAGTTGCCATGGTTTTGAAAGTTGAAGCCAGCTGTAATTGTTTTTCGGATGTCAGAAATGCCATCTGGGTTGTGTTGTTTGGAAGTGCACCCAGAAAAGTTATCTGTTGTGAGGGTGTCAAATTTGACTTTTTTATGTTTACAGAGAATCCCAGGAACTTGAGGAGGTTCTGAACAAATTCTAGATGCTGGAGTAAGACATCCTTGCTGTCTGCCTGAATTAGACAATCGTCTAGATAAGGGTAAATTTGAATTCCCTCGAGTCTGCAGTAAGCTACTACTGGAGCCAGGCATTTGGTAAAGAGCTTGGGTGCAGTAGATAATCCAAAGGGCAGCGCAGAGAATTGAAAGTGCCTCGATCCAGCCTTGAACCGGAGGTATTTTCTGCGTTCCTGCCTGATGGGAATGTGTAAATATGCCTCCTTTAAATCCAAAGTTACCATCCAAGCATCTTTGGACAGCATTGGAAGTAGCTGCTGAAGAGTAAGCATCTTGAATTTTGGAATCTCTAGAAAGGTGTTCAAGACTGACAGATCCAGAATGGGTCTCCATGAGTTTTGCTTCCTGGGGACTAGAAAGAGCCTCGAGTAAAAACCTTGCCCCATCTCTGAAAGTGGAACCAGTTCTATGGCTTTCATAGCCAAAATAGCTTCCACCTGGTTTAAGGCCTCTGTCCAATAATGTTTTGGAAGGTCTGGCCATCCGCTTGGCCTTGGCAGGGTATGAAAATGGAATTTGTAACCTCTTAAAACCACATCCAGAACCCACTTGTCTTGGGTTATACGAGTCCAATTTTGATAAAAAAAGAGAGAGTTTTCCTCCGAAAGGGGCTTCCAGGCAAGAAGTTCCTGCAGCCCAACACAGGGAGTCATCGAGTTGGTTTCCTATGAGTTTGTGACCTGTCCTCTCCTCCCCTAGGGGTGGAAGCAGTCCACTGTCTTGGTCTATAAGAACCTTGTGTTTGAGGCCTTCCTCTGGAGCATCTATATCTACCCCTCTGAGGCCTGTCTGAAGTGGGAAAGGACCAATTTTTAGAAGGCCAATTTCTGCTAAATCTTGGTGGCTGTACTTGTAAGAAATCTTTAACTGTTTGCTTTGATTTCGCCTTATCCTCCATCTTTTTAATCGCCTCTTCAGCTTTTGATCCAAACAAAACATTATGCTGAACAGGAGCATCCAATAATTTAGCTTTTACTTGCTCTGGCAAATTTTGTTCCTTTAGCCATGCATGCCTTCTAATGACTGTGCCGGAGGCAGCAGCCCTACAAGAAGCCTCCAAGGCATCAAATCCACAGTGTAAACCATGCTTCCCAACTTGCTCAGTGGCATGCAAGAAGTCATGTAATTCCTTATCATCTGCACTGGCAGAAATGGAAGTAAGCTTTTGTTTTAAAACAGACAAGAGAAATTGCTGGTATTTCAGCATATGAAACTGACAGTTTAAAGCCCTAATGGACAAAGTAGCAGAAGTGTACACTTTTTTTCCCCATCTTTCTAAAGATCTAGAATCCTTTTAAGTAGGAATAGGATTTTTGGCAGAAGCGGCCTTAACTCCCTTAGGACCCTGAGAAATGTTTTCAGGGTCAGCAGTAGGGTTCTTGTATAAAAACTGGTGGGAATCAGGAACCCTGTAATATCTATCAGGCTTGACAGGAGCAAGAGGAAGAGAGTCAGGGGTTAAGTTAGCTTCCGAAAAAGCATCATCCACAATATCCAAAACAGGAGGAATAGCCAGGGGTCTATGTTGGGGGAGAAGAAGAAAATCCCTTAGTCTTTTCTTAGATTCCGAATACTCCTGTCCTTCCCAGTGGAAATGTTCCCTCATTTCATGCAAAGTTTCCCCAAAAGAGAAATCCTCAGGGGGAGAAGCTGAAGGAATGGATTCCTCAGCATCAGAATCCTCATAAGGAGGGAAAGAATATTCCTGGTCAGAAGAAGAAACTGAAGAAACAGAAGCCTGATCAGAGGAATCATAATAAACATCCTGCCTTGGCCTTTTATCTGGAGGGGGATGTGAACCCCTAATCATAGTAAGTAAATCCTCCGCCATCTTGAGTAACTGTTTCTGTGACTTGGGAGCCAGTTCAGAAGAGGCCTGTGTTGCAGTCTTTGATTTAGAAGGAGTCTTTGCCTTTGTCTTTGGCTTTGCCTTTATTAGAAGCTGAGTAGGCCTGAAAACCCCTTCGGAAGCCGGTACCTGCACAGCGGCTCCGGACCCATCCGAAGGAGCATTGTCCGAAGGTCCTGCAATAGAGATATTTAAAGGCCTGGTTGGCTCCTCATGAGAGTCCGTTTTGGCCATCGGTTCTGAAATGGCCGACGACAGGGGCTGCAAAAGCGCCTCACTGACTATGGCCGAACCTGAAGCTGGCTCTGCTTGTGCGCTATCATCAGATTTGGACCTCTGAGGCCTGTCTTTACCCTTGCGACGTTTGTGAACTCCGGATACGGTTCCGACGACATTTTGTAGTTAAAGCGCCTACCGAAGTAATGAAAAGCAAAATCGTACCTTCGTTTAATTGTACGTTGATTGAATCTAGCACAAAACCGACAACTAGCTACGTCGTGGTCAGGGCCTAAGCAAGGAATACAGTAAGAATGAAAATCCTTATGAGGTATTTGCTTCCCACATGAAATACAATTATTAACTTTTTCTGACATCGGACTGGAGCAAGAAAAAGTTTCCCCAACGGGGTACTTAGCTTTGAGTGGAGAAGAAAGTCTTCGGACTGAAGTTTATCAGAAAAAATCGTCAGGAGTCAGCCGACCGGCACTTGTGAACTGCTATCACCGCACGGCAAGAAAGAGTGGAGAAAATGGCGTCGGCTGTCAGCTTTGTACACCTGGCGCTCTGACGTCAGGGAGCATGGTTGAACAGCCGACGCCGGACCCAGACTTTGGGATTCTGGCCAACCGAGGACTGCCTGCCGGCAGGGGAGAACCCTACAGTCATGACTGCAACAGTGAAACACGATGAACATCGGATGTGACGGACTCAGGAGAGTCCACATGCTTCCTCTTGCATTTCCTTTTCCGAGGTGGCTCCCCTGATGGATCAGGGGAGGCCTCGGAAGAGGAGGATGCTCCCAATGGGGGCACCTGAGGCGTTGGATCTCTGCGGTCGGGGTCGAGAGGATGGGTAGAGACCGTAGCAGGCACAACAGTGGGAGGAGCTGAGGGAGCTGACCGAGGAGCAGGCACAGGGGCCAGCACACTCCTCATGACCTCAAAGGCACCCTTATCAGGCAGGGAAGAAGGTCCCCGCTCCGAAGAGATAAGGACCCCTCCCGGCACCGAGAGGGACGGCTCCGAGGCCGATGTCGGGACTGAACTCACCTGCGCCGAGGCTCCGAGAGGGAGAACGGGGTCGGACAAGGGTCCGATGCCACTCGCCCCCTCGGAGCAGACGAGGGAGTCCCGGCACCCGGATCCCTCCAAGGATGGAACCATGGAAGAGATCGGAGCCGATGACGGAGCCGAAAGGTGTGGTATCGGCTCTGACGTGTCGACGGTCCCGGCTCCCACAAACTCCGGCTCCGAGCTCAGAGGAAGAGTCGGAGGAGGAATCGACGATAGAATGGGGATAGCCACTGTCTGTCGAGAAGGGCTCTGAAGCATCTGGGCCAGTGCCTGCGACTTAAGGAGTCTGCTAACCACCCTCTCGAGGTCATGTTCCGAAAGCCTGGAAGACCGAGAGGAATGGGACCGATGGCTGCACTCCGAAAGCAAAGGAGATCTCGGAGCCGAATGGACTGACTCCAAAGAAGGAGACCTGGAGCGCTTACAGCTCGCAGACGGTTCCGACGCAACAATCGCAGCCGACTGAGTCTTGGGAGCATTGGCTCCAGCCAGAGCCGATGTAGGAGCACTAAGAGCACCACTGGTCGAAGGCTCGGTTCTTGGAGCCGACGGTTTTGTGGGCTTCGAAGGTTGGTCGGGGAACCTTCGGGTTTCAACAAGCCTCGTAAAATAAGCTTGTTTCTGCGTTCCTGCAGGACTCTTGGATTGAATGCATGGCAGACAGAACAAGAGTCCTGCAGGTGCAGAGGGCCCAGGCAATAAACACAAGAAGTCTGACCGTCTGTCAGAGACATCTTCTGACAGCACGAGTCACACTTCTTGAAGCCTGAAACCCTGGAATCCTAAGACATCCTGACAGGGATGACAAGTCACACACACACAAAAACAAACACCCACACTCAAACTTACTCAGTCTAGTCACACACGCACACTCAAAGACCGAGACTATTTAGACTGACAAATAGAGAATTTTAAACTAAATCTAACTACATTAAACTTAAGATTTAAACTAAAAATTAGCCCGAAGGCCTAGCAATCTACGGAGTGGGGTAGGTAACGAGAAGAAGTTAGAAACAAACCCGAAAGGGAACTATCTAAGGTGGGGATACACTAGAGGGGTAAAGTGGATCTAATAGAAAAACTATTACTACCAAAGGGAAGAAAAAAAACTTACCAGAAGAGATTTTTATAAAATCTAACCTGAGAGCCGGCAAAAACGCAACCTTGCAGCTGAAGCGGCAAACGAGATCTGGGTAGTTAGCGCCTAGCATTGTGGGATACAGGGTAGCCTCGAGCCGGTAAAAATAGCTCTCGAGCTTTAGTATAGGCCGAGTCGGAGCCGAGGATCGGCTCCGAACCCATCCAGCAAGAACGAAGGCGAGATTGACAACTTAACATCTTGTGTTATCTTGGGGTGGAATTTAAATGTTCACAGTGAGCACACTTTTGAAAGCCTGAAGCCTTATCCATCTTAACAAAACTAGAAGGAACTGCAGCTACTGCAAACATGTACCACAAAGGTAAACGATGTCCCAACAAGGCAACTACAAAATAACAAAAAGCTGCATTACTTTTAATCTATTTAGAAATAACTAACACAAAATATGGCAATTATCACAACACGAACGTTATTGCCTTTTAAGTAAATATTAACACATTTTGTTTTTGGATTACAAGGAGCATTTCTCCTTGAAGTAACACTTTTTTTGCAATATAGGAAGTCTTCCATCAAAGACTGGTATTTTTACCTTAGGATTTTTTTTCCCACTTTTCATAGGTTGGTAGGAGATTACTAGGCTAATAGCCAGCCCTTACAATCCTAGCCATTATTACCTGAATTTTACCAGATTTTCTATCCCTAAGGGCTAGAAGGTGGCTTAGGTTTGTGCCTATACCCAAATATTTTGCACAATGCCACTGTCTCTCCAGCATGTTTCTTTGTGTCACAGACCAAGTTTAGATCCCTAAATCGAATGACCCTCGTGCAGTGTCTTGCGATTGTGTAACAGTTCCACCAGGGCTAGATTTGTGAGCACCTTGCAGATAACGCATAGATCACTCCTTAGTAGTCAGCAGGAGATGGAATAGGACTTTAAGGTTATCTGCATAGAACATGTTGTTTATACCCTGTATTTTGTTTGTATTTTTTAAGTCCTAATTTTGTAAGACAGGAAATGTTTTATAGGGCAGGAAACTTCTGTCATTGTACTTTAGAAAAGGGTCTGTCATTGTACTTTAGAAAAGGGTCTTTCAATTCTAATAAGTATTTTTATGTACTGCTTGTGCTTTTACTTTTAAAGGGAGACTGTATGGGGAAGAACAAATGTGTGCTGCTTGTGAACATTTTTCTGACAATTTTTCTTTCGACCAACTTATTACCGTAGCAGGGTTTACCAGCAATCAGACTTCTTCCTCGACTACAGCATGGATATTTTCTCACATCCTGCTAGGCCTTCTCCGTACCATACTAACAACGAAAAAGCAACACATTAAGAAGCCATTGCCACCACCACAACCTCAGACAATGCCTCAGTTTCTTTTTAATTTCTCCAAGTCTTTTGGGTTTCTAATACCATGACAAGAATGGACCCCATTCCTAAGCCAAAGTATGATTAAAGTTCATGAAATTAGTGTTGTTTCAATCTTTGATTAGCCAGAAGTGCTCTTCTCAGCACCCGCAATGTGCCCAGAAATGACTCCTGCAATTAAGAAACGGAGTTACATGCATCGGTAACATATCTAAGTATGATTGCAAATTATATTTTATAAGTCCCATTGCTCCTACTACTACTGGAACTGTCTGGGTATCCTTCTTCCACTTTGCCCTCATTTCTGCCTGCAAGTCCTGGTATTTTATGTCTTTGTGTCTCTCTGTACGCAAGAGACTGTAGTCAGAGGGTGTAGGAATTTCAAAGATCTATGCTACTTTTGTATTCTTTTCATGGACTACTACATCTGGTTTTCTCGCATCTGTTTTTTGAACTGTTGGTAATGGGTGATCCCATGTGATATAAACTTCATCATTTTCTATGATGCTTTGTGACTCATGTTTCCAGTGTTTTTCAGCCACTTCAATACACAATGTTTGCACAATCCCTAATGCAACAGTCTTGCCACATTATTATGTCTTTCAGTATACTAACGGCAGGACTGTATATCACAACCAGCAACAAGATGTGCAACATTTTCCAATATGTTTTACAAAACCTACATTTGTCGGTTTCTCCCACATGTTCAATGTAAACCAAAGTGTACGTTAAGTCCACTATCTTGGGCTGCCAATATTAACCTTTCGTCTTTTGGTTTAAACTCACCTCTCCTTAACCATTCCTTAATTCGATCCTGATCAACATGAGGTTATTCCAAGAGCTTTCTACACTTGCAACAATATTTATGCCTCAGCCATTAGTGGGTGAAGATGTAGTGGCAGACCATTTGATGATTTACATCAAGATGTTCAACAAAAAAGTTATTTCCACTACTACAGAATTGTTTCAGACATGCTCTGTCTGCTGTCTATATACACACTATGACATGGACTTCTTTGAACATCCTGAGATATTATCAATTTGGTTCTGTGTGCATTGTGTGCTGGGAGACTTAACACTGCTATCACAAACCTTATAAATAGCATTAATATTGCAGTTTATAATTCAGAGCTCCAGTATGGTTTCTATAACAAACTGCTCTTAATTCAACAACATACATTAAAACTCTTATGCTGTATTACCTTTTACTGGATGTTTAACATTACAGATGCAAGATTTTAAATTCAATAAAGTGCTTAGAAATTAAGATCTCAAGACGGAACCAAACATCAAATACACAACTGTCAATATGGGTTGCAGCACTGACTCCAGACATCTTAGAGATTAACATCAGCATGCCTGGGACAAGAGCCATGAAAAGTACAACTCGTGAGAAGACTTTCTTGTAAGCTTTAGTAAACCTGTCAGGCGCAATCTAAGATGGGGAGGAGGCTTGCCTCAGTGTCAAAGGTTCAGTATTGATGGCTTAAACTCTAGTACAATAGACATTTTCCTCATCTGTCTGGAATCTGACAAACTAGATAAAACTTGTCAATTGCTCTTCAGCTTTAGAAGCCACAACAGGTACTGGTGAGGAAATTCTAGGCTGCTTCGGTGGTTTACGCTGAAGAAGCAGCAAGTCTTACCTTTACATACAAAAGCAGGCATAACTGATCCTGCTCATTCCCAGGTGCAAGAAATAAAAAGTTGATTACAAACAGAGCTCTGATGAACTATGGCCCGCATTCAAAAAGAAAATGCACTCCTCGTGCTGTTCCTAGAAAGAATCTTCTTTCCATAGGCACACTTCTGGAAGGCACAGTCCATTCTGAATAGGAGCTGGCCATTCAACTGCAAAATAGGAAAAGAAAGAAAAGCAAAGGGGGAAAGATCAGTGCCTACATTTTTTGAGACATTTTAATGGCCGAGTAAGCCTAGGCCAAAGGTAATGTTTGATGAACTTCAGCTGTGGAGAAAGACAGGAGATTAATTTACACAAAAAAGTTGACAGAAAACTTCAAAAACTCCAAATTTAAACTGAAGCCATTTGATATTTGTCCAAGCACTAACACAGCAACAAATATCTGTAAAAAACAAACCAAAACAAAACAAAAAAAAACTCTGTAATGCATTTTGGGAAAGTGAGAAAGTACTAAGCAGCCTGGGAAAGTTTTGACTGCCAAGCTGTCCTAATGGCTACAGCATCAGTCCCATCAGTTATTGAGAACAGACCTACTCATTATATAAATAATAACCACTACAGGTTCACAAAATATTGACAGAGAGCTTCCACAAGTGCACAATTAATGTTTGGTGGAACATGCCTGGAAAGGACTTGGTGAACTGATATCCTTATTTGTTTCGCTGCAAATAAGTGATTGGTATAAACATCACTTCCTTATTAAATCATATACCGAACCAATGTCAGCCAAGGAGGAGCTATGCCAGTGATGGCGAAACTTTTAGGCTCTGCTTGTCAAAATTTTGGAAAATGCCTATCTTGACTCTGCTGGCGTGTCACCCCCCCCCCCCCCCCCCGAGCCAAAATTCTTTACATATTCATTTATTTAAAAAATGCAGTCCAATCATGTGTGTTGCATTATAAAAGTAAAAGAAGAATCAGTGACTTACAACAGAGAAAATGATATGTACACGGATAATTGGGCTTAAAACAGTGCCCCCAAAAATTAACCTACTTTTAATAGTAATTTTGAATTGAACTGAAAAAATATGGAACACACTGCATTTCATTTGACTAACATCAATTAATGACTTTTTTTTGATACATGCAGAGTCATATAGCGCTTGTATTTTTGTTCATTCGGTGTCTTTGGTAACTCGAGTGTTGTTGAACGCTGGTGTGTCACCCAAAACGTGGTATGTCACTTTTGAAACGCGTGTCTTAGGTTCGCCATCACTGAGCTATGCTCATGCAGTTTACATGACAGTCCTGTAGTCAAGATGTCCAGCTTTAGCAAATCTCACAGACAGGAATGCTACTGCAGCAATAAACCCCTCCAGGAACATCACTACTGCTATTAATCTCAGCACTATGAGCGGCGTAATCTTCCTATATTCCTAAAGATAATGCCTTTGTCTCGAAGAGCTACAAGGATTAGTAAGCCAAGAAAACTTTTGTCCTCCAGGAATAAAAAGTTTCAACTTTATGTGCAGTTTTTCATATTGAAGGTGCAATGGACAATAGCTGGTCTAAAGATGACAATTTGACTCTTAAATCTCACTGAGAATAATCACTTTGCCTTAATAATTCTTCAATTTCATGAGTCAAGCATAACATTTAATATGCCTTCCCATAAAGGGAAGTTTTTATTTTGTACAGAAAGAACAGAGCTTACAAAGTACCTAAGGGCAGTATCGCAATCAGCTTCATTAGTTAGCAACGGTCAACTGTACTGTAAATGCTTCTGAAGGAATGTGCAGTGGCACTTACTTATAAAAGCTCCAAACAACATCAAATGACCCAGACCATCTGATTCTTAGTACAGAAAGCTATCAGGACTGGACAGTCTTAGTAAAGAAAGTTGCCAAGACTGGACAGTGATCACTAAAGTTAAGACAACAAAATAAATGAAGGAAGCTGGTTGTTCCGTTGTTTTGACAACATTCACAGCAGTGTACTGTGCTTCCCACTAGTGGATAAGGTTACCAGCTGAAGCATATAAGCGGGCAGAGTGTTACTAACTTAATCTTCACTAAAATCACCCAAATTATGTAGATGTACTTTGCCAGATAGTCTTCAGAGTCAGTAATGACTAACCTACAGCATAGTACCCAAGCTGGAAGGTAACAGTTGATAGAGACACAATGACAGATATATAGGTTTACTAAACAGCATTCAGCATACTTGAAAGTTCAGACCATTGTTAAACAAAGTCTTAGACACAGCAGTAAATGACGACCTGCACATGTATACAGACTAGCAAAAGTATACCTCCTCTGGACAAAAACTACATCTTGCACTTTGGAAGGAGACTGATGATCCAGAATCCGGTTTTAAGTAGAGCACACTCACAGCAGCTATGTCCAAATGCTTATTATTCACTCAATGCTCAAGTCAATTTATTCTCCCACTTGCAAGAAAGTTTATCCCGACAAGGCATAGCCTTTAAATCAATAAAGGAAAAGATGGTAGGAGGTAGTAAAAATACCGGGCAGTAAATAAAAATGAGAATGGAAGCTTAGGAGAGGCAGTTTTTTTATGACAAGAGTCTGATTTAAACAAAGCAGAAAGGATGAAATCCTAAAAAAGGGCAAATTTTTCATAAAAAAATAAATTTAAACCTGTGGTTACATGAAGGGCAACCATACTTGTCAAGGTCAGAATGGTGCAAAGAGGATTACCTTAATCTTCCACTGAAATGCTTTCTGTAGCACCAATGAATTCCACGGCTTGAGTGGGGAACAGCTGAGATTTGGCATAGTTCAAGTTCTTGGCCAACACACAGTTCTTGCAAGTAATCCCTGGTCTGAATTAGTAGAGGTTTGGCAGAAGCAGAAAGGAGTCAGTAAAGTTAAGGAAAACACCCAGAATCCCAGCAGTCTCAAGAGAGGTGCAACGACTGCCATGCACTTTAACACCCTGGGGAGCTGTGGTGAGACCAAAGGGCAGGGCTCTGAAATGACAGTGACTGGTTCCTAATCAGAAGTGTAGGTATCTACTGGACAGCCTATTTACTTTGATATGATAGAATGCATCCTGGTGATCTATACAGCCCATTCAACCATCCTTCCACAACAGTGGCAGAATGGACTGAACTGTCACCATCCAGAACTTAGAGTATTTGACAAGTTGATTCAGACAGCCGAGATCCAGAATTGGTCTTAGGTCTCCTGTTTTCTTTGGCACTAAAAAGAATCTGTAATACGTTCCGGACCCTTGCTGGTCTGGGGGGGGGGACAGGATGGCTTTTTTCCAGCAGCTTTTCCATTTCTATGGCTGCTACTTCCTTCTGACTGGGTGGAATTCCAGGAATTCTTCTGGTCCACTGGGAAGGTAGGAGAGATGATGGTATGCAATAAAGTACAGTTGTGTACACTTACCATAAATGTAGATGTTCGAGTGTATTCACGGTTGCACTCATTACATTTGGGTAATCTGCTGGCAGGTTGCCCTCAGTCAGCCTGATTAACAAAGTCTTGGGTCCTGCTTCGGTTGCTGTCCCTTCTTCCATGACATCAGGTTGTCAAGGGTATAAAACATGCAGCCGATGTCATTACATCAGTTTTTCTTGCCCCAGATGTCAGGTGCCCCCCAAATGGGGAGCAAAAAAAAAAAAAATATATATATATATATATATATATATATATATATATATATATATATAAAAATTTAAAACACAAAAAATATACCTCCAAACAAAAGCAAATGCAACAAAAAGGCTTTTAGGCATAGTAAAAGAAAGAAGAGGTATAGTAAGAGAAAAACAGGGGGCTGGAGGGTGGTTAACCAGGACTGCAACAGTGAATACACTTGAACATCTACATTTATGTAAGTGTACACAACTGTACTATGTTCTTCGTGTTTCACTGTTGCAGTCATTCCATTTGGGTAGAATCCCAAAGCTATGGTTATGAGGATGGATTTACACAGCATTAGGAGCAGCTATAAGGCCCTGCAGGACAGCAGTGGCAAAGCCTGCCTGGATTTAGAGAAGAGAGGAGAATGGTAATGTTTGGTGAACGTATGAACTGAGCTCCAGGTAGCAGCTTCTAGAATGTCTCTGGTAGGAACCCTTCTGAGAAAGGCTACAAAAGTAAATGCAGCCCTGGTGGAATGAGATCTGATCCCCTTGGGGACAGGTTTACTATGGTGCATGTAGCAGAAACGAATACAATGGCTTATCCATTTGGAAATAGTCTGTTTTGAAATAGCCTTTCCCTCTGCCCCTGCAGCAAATGCCACCAGTAATCGTTCAGATTTTCTTAAGAGATTTTGTCCTGTTTAAGTAGAATCTTAGTCGTCTGTGTACATCCAATGAATGCAGAATCCGCTCACCCTTGTTATGTGGATTTGGGAAGAAAGTTGGCAGATGAATGGTCTGATTAAGGGCCACACTAGATACCACTTTATCCATAAAGGATGGATTAGTCCTGAGAGCCACTCTGTCAGGGTAAAAAATAATGAAAGGCTCCACTGCCATAAGAGCCTGTAGTTCTGAAACCCTTCTAGCTGAAGAGACTGCTAAAAGAAAAGCTGTTTTCCAAGAGAGAAATTTTAGGTCCACAGTAGCAGCTGGCTCAAAAGGAGGTAGAGTGAGGTTTTCCAAAACAAAATTGAGGTCCCATGCAGGAGTTGGTGCTCTCCTGAGAGGTCTTAAATTTTTGGCCCCTCTGAGGTACTGCTTTAGCAGAGGTTGAGAAAAGAGGGGAGGCTCTGTGTTGTAATGAGCTGAAATGGCAGAGGCATGGATTTTTATGGAAGAAAAAGATAGGCCCTTGTGAAGCATCTCAGTTAAGTATTGCAGAATCTGAGGAATACTGGGCATTGCTGTGCTTATTCCTTGTGCTTGGTTCCAGGCACATAATCTTTTCCATTTGTCAGCATAAGATTTTCTAGTACTAGGCATTCTAGCCTCCAAAATGACATCCATCACAGGTTTGCTGAGAGATGCAACTGGTGAAATTAGTTGATTAGCCATACTGCAAGATTCAAACTTTGGAGACGAGTGTGCAGAATTTGATAGTTCTGCTGAGACAATACACGGAGGAAGGTGCGACATATTGCGCAGGAGCAGGTACCAGTATTGGCAAGGCCAGTCTGGAGCAATCAGAATTATTTTTGGTTTTTCCTGTCTGACTTTTAGTAAGACCTTGGAGAGCAGAGGCAGAGGGGGAAAGGCATGGACTGATAGGTTTTTCCAGCTGAAGGATAGGGCATCCACTTTCTTGTGATGAATTATTGTGCACAATTTGTCCAACTGATAGTTTTGGGGTGAGGCAAAAAGATCTATGTCTGGGCTCCCCCATTTGCATGTCAACATGCTGAAGATTTGTGGATCCAGTTTCCATTCGTGTGGGTCCATAAGATTTCTGCTTAGTTCGTCTGCCAGAGTATTTTGCTTTCCTGGCAGGAACTGAGTTTGTAGATGTATTTGATAAGTCAAGGCCATGTTCCACAATGCCATGGCTAGTCTGCAAAGGGGGTAGGAATGTGTACCCCCCTGCTTGTTTATGTACCACATGACTGTAGTGTTGTCTGTCTTTATCAGTAGTTGTCCTGGATGAAGATAGTCCTTGAAGGCTGTCAGAGCATTCTGTACAGCTAGCATCTCTTTCTGATTGATATGCAAGTGCATTTGATTTGGGCTCCATTGGCCCTGAATACATCTCCCTGCCAGATGCGCCCCCCCAAGCGTAGTCTGATGCGTCTGTAGACAGGGTTTGGGCAGCAGGGGGTGGAATGAATGATAGTCCCTTATTTTGGTGGCAGGCCTCTGCCCACCATAGGAACTCTAGTTGCAGGCAAGGAATGATAGGAATCATTGTTTCCAGGCTGTGACAATGTTGACTCCATAAGCTTTTTAGGTACCACTGAAGTTTCCTCATAAGCAGTCTTGCATATGGAATTAGGAGAATGCAGGAGGCAGTGAACCCCAAGGCCTGCAGAATTTGTCTTGCAGATAGTTGGGTTTTTGTGGCCACCTGTTTGAAGTCAGTCATCAATTGAATTTGTTTTTCTGGCGTAAGGTAAGTCATCTGGGCAGTTGTATTCAAGCTTGCACCCAGGAATGTAATTATTTGAGAGGGTACCAGTTGTGATTTCTTTTCATTTATGGTGTACCCTAGACAAGTTAGAAGCCTTTTTACAAACGCCAGATGTTTTAGAAGAATGTCCTTGCTTTCTGCCTGAATTAGACAATCATCCAGGTATGGATAAATTTGAATGTTTCTTTGCCTGCAAAATGCAATTACTCGTGCCAGGCACTTTGTAAAGACCCTGGGCGCAGTGGATAAGTGCAGAGAATTGGCAATGCAAATAGTCTGCTTTGAAGTGGAGGTATCTTCTGCAAGATTCCCTCATTGGGATATGCAGGTATGCCTCTTTTAAGTCTAGAGTTACCAACCAGACATCCTTGCTTAGCATAGGTAGTAACTGTTGAAGAGTCAGCATCTTGAATTTTGGAATGTCCAGAAATGTATTTAGGATGGATAAGTCCAGGATTGGATGCCAGGATTTGTCTTTTCTGGGTACCAGGAAAAGTCTTAAATAAAAACCTTGTCCCTTTTCCTTTTCTGGTACTGGTTGAATAGCCCCCATATTCATGAGGGACATAACTTGTTTCTGGGCCTCTGCCCACTGATTTGGAGACAGGTCTGGCCATCCATTTGGGACTGACAACGTGTGGAAATGAAATCTGTATCCCTGGGATACTACATTTAAAACCCATTTGTCCTGGGTAATCAATTGCCAGTTTCGTGCATGAAGTGCCAGTTTTCCCCCCAAAGGGGCGGCCAAAAGATAAGTGCTTGGCGACTGCAGTGGAAAGTCATTGAGACGGTTTACCATAAGAAGGTGCCTTGTTGCTTCCAGATTTGGAGGTGGAGGCATCCCATTGCTTTGTTCTAAAAATTTCCTTGTCACTGAAACCTGGAGCCTTTGGAATGTCTGGGTTTGACCTGAGCAGCTCCTAGTGGGTACTGGAAAGGACCAGTTATTAGTAGGCCAGTGCCTACTAAACCTGGGTGGCTGCACTTGTAGGAAATCTTTCACAGTTTGCATAGATTTAGCTTTATCTTCCATCTTTTTCAAAACTTCTTCAGCCTTATTACCAAACAGACTGTCCTGTTGTAAAGGAGCATCCAACAATTTTGCTTTAACATGGTCAGGCAGACTTTGCTCCTTGAGCCAAGCATGCCTTCTCATCACAGATCCAGTTACAGCAGCCCTGCAAGAGGCCTCGAAAGGCTCAAAACCACATTGCAAAGTATGTTTTCCAACTTGTTCAGCTGAATGCAATAAATCCTGCAACTCTATTTTCCACACAGTCAGAAATCAACATCATCTTCTGTTTAAGTAAACCCATGACATGCTGTTGATATTTAAGCATATGAAATTGACAGTTTAAAGCCCTGATTGCAAAGGTTGCACACGTGTAAACCTTCTTACCCCATCTATCCAGTGCCCTGGAATCTCTATCAGAAGGGGTAGGATTTTTAGCAGTCGAGGCCTTAACGCCCTTGGGACCCTGAGAAATGGTTTCAGGGTCAGCAGTAGGAATTTGTGGAAGTCAGGAACCCTGTAGTATCCGTCTGGCTTACTAGGAGCTGGAGGCAGGGAATCAGGAGTCATACTGGATTCTTAGAAAACATCAACAACAATGTCTAGAACAGGAGGTATAGCCAAAGGCCTATGCTGAGGAAGAAGAAGAAAATCCCCAAGTCTCTTTTTAGATTCTGAGAAATCCTGACTCTCCCAGTGAAAGTGTTCCCTTAAGGTATGCAAAGTTTCTCCAAAAGAAAAATCCTCAGGAGAAGCAGAAGGGATGGAATCTTCTGCATCAGAGTCCTCATAAGTGGGAATAGATAATTCCTGATCAGAAGAGGAATCAGAAGAAATAGAAACCTGATCTGAAGATTCATAGTCAGAGCCTTGCCTAGGCCTCTTAGCAGGGGGAGGATGGGTACCCCTGATCAAGGTAATTAAATCCTCAGCCATTTTGTTAATTTGTTTTTTTAGGCATTGGGGCCTGTACACGTGGCCCAAGCATCGTTTTTTTAGACATAGAAGTAGTTTTTGGTCTTAGTTTTGAAGATGGCGTCGGTTTAATCTACAAATCTTTAGGCCTGAAAACACCCTCAGAAGCCGATGCCTGCTCAGCGGCTCCGGACCCATCTAAGGTAGAGACATCTGCAGGTTCAATACTTAAAAGTATCTCGCGGCATGGGTCTCAGTAGAGGCCTACGAATCAAAAGTAGAGGGTATCAGGGGCTGCGAAAGAGCCTCACTGAGTACCGGCGAACCAGCGACTGGCTTAGAAGCTTTGTCATTGGTTTTGGACCTCAACAGTCTGTCTCTGTCTTTTTCTTTGCGTTTTTTAGGTATACCGGTAGTCGGATTGCTAACCGACGACATTTCTGGATAGTTAAATCTTGAGCCAAAATATTTAGAAGCAAAAGTATACCGACGTTACGTTTAATAGTGCGTTGATTAAATTTAGCACAAAACCGACAGCAATGCACATTATGGTCAGGGCCTAGGCAAGGAATACAGTACAAATGAAAATGCTTATGAGGTATTTGCTTCCCACAAGTAATACAATTATTAACTTTTACTGACATCGGTAAGGAGCAAGAAAAAGTTTCCCCAATGGGGTACTTGGCTTTTAGTAGAAGACTTCGGTTCTGAAACTCGAAAACGAAAATTTCAGGAGTCGGCCGACCGGCACTTGAGAACTGCTTCTGCTTCGGGCACCGCGCGACAAGAAAGACTGGTGTAATGGCGTCTGCTGCATGTTTTATACCCCTGACGACCTGACGTCATGGAATAAGGGACAGCAACCGACGCAGGACCCAAGACTTTGTTAATTAGGCCGACTGAGGGCAACCTGCCAGCAGATTACCCAAATGTAATGACTGCAACAGTGAAACACGAAGAACATCCTCTGGATGATATTATACTGTACACCCAGCTATTTTTGGTAATGGCTGTCCAAGCTTCCGGGTGCAGGGATAAATACCCCTGCCTGCCTCCAGAGTACAGCAATTGGGTATCCCTTCAAGGGCACTAAAAGGGCTTCACAGTAAAAGGACCTTTGAAGCTCTGATGCTGCGGGCCTCCTCTGCCACGAGGGTGACAGCTTCCATTAGAATTTCCTCCTCTGCCATGGGGGGAGGAGGATCTGTTTCCATATCAGTTCTGGGAAGACTCTTGCGTCTTATGGAACCACATCTTTCTAGGTTCCAGGAAAAAGTCCTCTGAGGGGTAGAAAAATGTATCCTTACAACAGATGATGTCTTCCCATCCTGTTCGTTCCTGGAGAGAGTTTCCTTACCTTAGGGCCAATGAAGGTGGATCCATCAAAAGAAGCATTGATGAATGAAGTATTGAAGGGTTCCACAAAGTCTAAAAGGTACATTCACGTGTGCCTTCTTACAGCAAATCCTGAACCTGCGGCTTTCGATGCTCCCTCTGAGGTGTGAGAAATCAGCCACATGGAGGTATTTGACAGGGACTGGAGAGTGGCCAGTTGTGAAGAACAGTCTTCTTGTCCTCCAGACATGGATGCTGAGAAGGCATTGGAAAACTCCTTGATCTGTTCCTTATGAAATCTCATAGTGTGTGCCAAATAGTTCAGTGACCTGAGGGTGGAGGTCACTGAAGTATAAACACGCTTCCTAAATCTGTCCAGAATCCAGAACTCTGTTCAGAGGATGGACAGAAGAGCTCTGTTCAAGTTTTTTCTTGGTGGCTGCTGTTACTACCATAGCATCCACTGTGGGATCCTTGCTCCAATGGGCCCTATCCCTTGGTGCAACAAGGTACTTGTCATTGAGCCTATCCCCAAAAGGCCAGCTATCTCCAGATCATTCTGAGCCCACGGACAGATAAAGTTCGCCATCTCTGAAAGCCTCAAGAAACACTCACTCCTCCTGGGGAGGGAGGTCGGAAGACCAACTACCTTTCTGTCTTAAATGTTCCAGGATTTCACAGAAAGGGACATTATCTAGGGGTGATCTGTGGTACACCTCCAGTTTATCAAAGTCAGGGTTTTCCATTAAAGACTTCTGTGGGGAATCTAAGCTCCTCCTTTTGCACATATGCTACTGAGGGGGCTCTCCAGTGAGGACTCATAAGTTCCAGCAGAGTCCTGGACTGTCTATTGGCTTGGCCGGGCTGGCTGTCAAAAGGGAACATGATGAAAAGACTCAGGATCCAAAGTAGACAGTTCAGGAGGAGGTGGAACCGAGGGGGGGGGGGGCAAGGATTTCTTGTCCACAGAAGTGGAAACGCTTTCTCCACTACCTCAAAAGGCACAAGTCATGGGGTAACCAAGCACTGAACTGGTAGGAGCAGAAGACAGCTGTCCAGGACAGAAATGAGCATCCCAAGATCCTGCATTGATGAGAGGTTGGAACCAAGCTGTCCATCAACGAGGCTCCAAGTGGAAGGAAAGGCTCTGAGAAAATCGGAGTTGAACCCAATCCCCCAAATCTGGTGTCAATGTTATTGCTCCAAAATCCTTCCAGCTCTGACAGACTCGGAGCAATCTCTATCAGAAAAGGTGTCTGTGTCGATTAGGAGCAATCTCTATCAGAAAAGGTGTCTGTGTCGATTAGGAAGGATTACTCCCAAATGAATCTGGTTTCTGAGAAACTTTATTACACCATCCACATATGCTTCCGTTAGGTTCCTAGATGACCTAAGGGATGAAGAGATCAAGGGTGGTCCGGACATCCTTCGATGTGTCTCCTGCAAGAAAGGTGAGTGAAGCCTTGAAGAAATAGGCTCTGGAGAGAATTCTGACCTAATATATGGAGACTAACTTGCCTTGAGCTAGATCAGAGAGTCTAAGTTCAGATGGGGGTGGATCCCAATCGGACCAAATGATTTTGTGATTTTTCTAGGGCGGAGCTGATACTGAGGTAGGAAGATAGCGACTGAAGGAACACTTCCTCAAATCTTTAACCTTATCAGCTGCATCCCCCTTGGAAGATTTCTTGGAGCGGGGCTGAAGAAGACAAAGATGTAGCAGTTATAGTAGTAGCAGTGGGAAATAAGCTTTAAATACCAGTTTATTTCTGTGCTCTACCAGTGCTCTATGATTAAATCCTGCACAAATTTCACAGTTGGGTGTTGAGATGCCCTGCTCCAAGGCAATATAAACACATACAGAGTGAGCATCTGAGTTAGGAATTTTGTGCCCAAAAGAATAGCGCTTTTTGAAGTCTGTTCGTTTATTGGATATATTCAACTAAAAGATCGGCAACAACTATAGGAATATAAAGTCTAGAAAGAGAACTACCAACAATGGTAGCACCCAATACCAAGAAAGTACACTTGTGTACCTACCATAAATGTAGATGTTAGAGTGTATTCACTGTTGCAGTCATTACACTTGGGTTATCCTGCTGGCAGCCTACCCGCAGTCGGCCTGAATTCCAAAGTCCTGGTCCAGCGTCGGTTGCTGTCACCTCTTCCCTGACGTCAGTGCGCCAGGGGTATACAAGATGCAGCCGATGCCATTTTCTTCAGTTTTTCTTGCCCCAGATGTCAGGTGCCCCCAAGAAGGTAGGCAATACACATTGCTTATAAAAAACATACATTAAAAATAAAAATACTTTCATCTACAAGCAAATACACCACATAGGTTGTATAGGATAGAGAAGTATAGATAAGTCCCAGCAAAGAAAGGGGGATGGTGGGTGGGTAACCTGGACTGCAACAGTGAATACACTCGAGCATCTACATTTATGGTAGGTACACAACTGTACTATGTTCATCATGTTTCACTGTTGCAGTCATTACACTTGGGTTGAATCCCAAAGCTGAGGTTGGGCGGCTGGGTCTAAATAGGATTAGGAGTGGCTATGAGGCCCTGCAGAACTGCTGTGGCAAAGCCTGCTCTGGATTTGGAGTAGAGAAAAGAGGTAAGTGGTAGTGCTTGGTAAAAGTGTGCACTGAATTCCAAGTTGCAGCCGCCAAAATTTCCTTGGTCGGTACTCCTCTGAGAAAGGCTGTTAAAGTGGCTGCTGCCCTGGTAGAATGTGGCCTAATATTCTTAGGCACTGACTTGCCATGCTGTGCATAGCAAAAACGAATACAGTGTCCTATCTATTTTGAAATAGTCCGTTTTGAAATAGCCTTTCCTTGTAATCCTGCAGCATATGCTACAAACAAACAGTTGCTCAGTTTTTCTGAAAGCTTTTGTTTTGTCCAAGTAGAAATGTAGCTGCCTGTGTATGTCCAAAGAGTGCAGAAGTCTCTCCCCTTTATTCTGGGGATTTGGATAAAACATTGGCAAATGAATGGTTCGGTTAAGAGCCACACTGGATACTACCTTTGGCATAAATGTTGGGTTTGTCCTTAGAGAAACCCTGTCCGGATGAAAAATGATAAAAGGTTCCACTGCCATTAATGCTTGTACCTCTGAGACTCTTCTTGCTGAAGTTATTGCTAGGAGCAGAGCAGTTTTCCATGATAAGAATTTTATATCAGCTGTATTGGCTGGCTCAAAAGGAGGTAGTGTGAGCTTTTTTAAAACAAAGTTGAGGTCCCATGTAGGTATCAGTGCTCTCCTTGGGGGTCTTATGTTTTTTGCCCCTCTGAGGTACAGTGGATGAGAGAAAATAGGAGGTTCCGTATTGTAATTAGCTGAAATGGCAGAGGCATGGATCTTAATTGATGAGAAGGATAGGCCTTTGTCTAGCATCTCAGTTAGGTATTGTAAAATCTGAGGAATATTTGGAACAAGTGGTTCAAGTCCTTGTGCCTGGTTCCAAGCACAGAATCTCTTCCATTTTTCTGCATAAGATTTCCTGGTGCTGGGTCTCCTGGCTTCCAAAATGACATCCATAATAGCTTTTGAGAGAGGTGTGTTCTGAGTGGTTATATTATCTGCCATGCAGCCAGATTTAAGGTTCTGAGTTGGCTGTGCAGGATCTGATTGTTTTGTTGAGTCAGAAGATGAGGAATTTGAGGTAAAGTCCAAGCTGGGCCTTGAGACAAGCTCTTTAGAATTGAGTACCAGTGCTGGCGTGGCCAGTCTGGGGCAATCAGAATAATTTTTGGCTTCTCTTGTCTGACTTTTAGGAGCACCATGGGAAGGAGAGGCAGTGGTGGAAAGGCATAAACTGTTAGGGCTTTCCAGCTGAATGATAGAGCATCCACTTGTCATGCTTGTGAGTGATAAGTCCTTGTGCAAAATCTCTGTAGTTGGCAGTTGTGAGGGGAGGCAAAAAGATCTATGTTTGGGCATCCCCATTTCCTTGTTATCATGCTGAAGACCTGTGGATTTAGTTTCCACTCGTGAGGGTCCATGAGGTTTCTGCTTAGTTCGTCTGCCAAAGTATTTTTCTTTCCTGGCAGGAATTGTGCCTGCAGATGTACTTGATAGGTCAGTGCTGTGTTCCACAAAGTCATGGCTTGCCTGCAGAGGGGGTAGAAATATGTGCCCCCTTGCTTGTTTATGTACCACATAACTGTGGTATTGTCCGTCTTTAGTAATAGTTGTCCTGGATGTAGAAGATCCTTGAAGGCTGTCAGGGCATTCTGTACAGCTAGCATCTCTTTTTGGTTGATGTGAAGATGCACTTGGTCCGCGGGCCACATGCCCTGAATACATTTTCCTGCCATGTGTGCCCCCAGGCATAATCTGATGCATCTGTTTAGTGTCTGCCTGGCTGTGGATAAAGTGAAAGGCTGTCCCTTGTTGTGGTGACAGGCCAGTGCCCACCATCGAAACTCCTGTTGCAGGCAGGGAATAAGAGTTATTATTGTTTCCAGGCTGTGGCAATGTTGAGTCCACACACTTTTTAGATACCACTGTAGCTTCCTCATATGCAGTCTTGCATATAGAATTAGCAGAATGCAGGATGCCATGAAGCCCAAAGCCTGCAGAATATTTCTTGCAGGTAGCTGGGTCTTTGTTGCCATCATCTGAAAGTAATGAGTCAGTGGTCTTTGCTTGTCTGGCGTGAGATAAGCCATCTGAGCAGTTGTATTTAAGCTTGACCCAGGAATATTATCTCTTGAGTGGGCACTAGTTTAGATTTATTTTTGTTTACTATGTATTCTAGGCAAATTAGTAATCTTTTTACAAACACCAGATGTTTTAGTAGAATGTCTTTGCTCTCTGCTTGAATAAGGCAGTCGTCCAAGTAGGGATATATAGGAATTCCTTTTTGTCTGCAAAATGCAATTACTGGTGCCAGGCATTTTGTGAAGACCCTGGGCGCAGTAGATAAGCCAAAGGGCAGTGCAGAGAATTGGTAATGCATTGAGCCAGCTATGAATCTGAGGTATCTTCTGCAAGATTGTCTGATTGGGACATGCAGGTATGCCTCTGAGGTCTAAAGTAACTAGCCAAGCCTTCTTGCCCAGCATGAGTAGAAGTTGCTGCAGTGTCAACATTTTGAATTTTGGAACATCCAGGAAAGTATTTAGAATGGACAGGTCCAGTATTGGTCTCCAGGCATTGCCCTTTCTGGGTACCAAGAAAAGTCTTGAGTAAAATCCTTGTCCCTGTTCTTGCTGTGGTACTTTTTGAATAGCTATTTGTTTTTGTGCCTCTGCCCATTGATTTTGTGGCAGGTCTGGCATACCTTTTGACCTTGGTAGGGTGTGAAAGTAAAACCTGTAACCCTGAGAAATAATATTCAGTACCCATTTGTCCTGGGTGATCATGTGTCAATTTTGTGAGAAAAGTGCTAGTTTTCCCCCTAAGGGTGCTGCCAAAAGGTAAGTGCTTGGCATTCATAGAGGTAAGTCATTGGGATTGTTTCCTGTAAGGTTGTGATTTGTCTTCTCCGCCTTTGGGGGCTGAAGCACCCCATTGTTTAGGTCTGTATGAGCCTTGGGGCTGAGATCTGCCTCTTGGCGTCTGTATCTGCCTCTTTGTGGCCTGTCTGTCACTGGAAAGGACCAATTTTTAGAAGGCCAGTTCCTGCTAAATCTAGGTGGCTGAACCTGTAAGAAATCCTTTACTGTCTGCATTGATTTTGCTTTATCCTCCATTTTCTTTAACACCTCTTCTGCCTTAACACCAAACAAAGTATCATGCTGTAATGGAGCATCCAATAATTTTGCTTTAACATGATCAGGTAAACTTTGTTCTTTTAACCAAGCATGCCTTCGAATGACAGACCCTGTAACTACGGCTCTGCAAGAAGCCTCTAATGAATCAAAACCACATTGCAGAGTATGCTTTCCCACTTGTTCAGCCGCATGCAATAAATCCTGCATTTCCTTATTGTCAGAACATTCTGAGCTTGTAAGCATTTTCTGTTTTAGCAAAGACATTAGGTATTGTTGATATTTAAGCATGTGAAACTGGCAGTTTAAAGCCCTTACAGCTAAAGTACCAGAAGTGTAAACTTTTTTCCCCCCATCTATCCAGTGCTCTAGAATCCCTATCTGAGGGAACGGGATTTTTTGCAGTGGAAGCCTTGACCCCTTTGGGACCCTGAGAAATTGTTTCTGGGTCAGCAGCAGGGTTTTTATAAAGAAATTTATGCGAGTCTGGGACCCTGTAGTACCCATCTGGCTTGACTGGTGCAGGGGGTAAAGAATCAGGAGACAAACTGGATTCAGAAAAAAACAACAATATCTAGTACGGGGGGATAGCAAGGGGCCTGTGCTGAGGCAGTAAAAGAAAGTCTCCGAGCCTTTTCTTGGATTCTGAATAATCCTGGCTCTCCCAATGGAAATGCTCCCTCATGGTGTGCAAGGTGGTGGTGCTGCGGTAGCGTTGTCACCTCACAGTAAGACGCTGTCCAGTTCGATTCTCAGCTAAAGCGTCTTCTGCGTGGAGACATGCGTAAATGGGTGTACCTTCGTTGAAGGCTGTGCGTCAGAGCTGGCAACTCTGTACATAAAAATCTACTGCCAATCATTAGCGGACCGGAGTTCCGCTGTGGCGACCCCTAACGGGAAAAGCCAAAAGACACAACAACAACAACATGGTGTGCAAGGTTTCCCCAAAAGAGTAATCCTCAGGAGAAGAGGCTGAAGGGATAGATTCTTCAGCATCAGAGTCCTCATAGGGAGGAAGAGAATATAGGGAATTATTTTGGCAGATAATTTTGGATGCCACAAAAAGTCCTGGTCTCAATGACATGCTTTCCATTGTTCCTGTATTAAAGCTAAGAAGTGCAAAATTGTAAATTTTTCACTAGATGGCAGTACTTCTCATCTTGTATTAGAAGTGTATTAGGTTTTTTTATGATTTATACACAAGTTTTTTATTACATATTTTTATAAGACACTGTTTTTAACATTTAAGCACACAGATTCAATGATTTTATTTTATTATTTTTTTTCAAACAATTCATCATGCGTATTTGTAACATTAATACGAAATGCTGATAATATGCATGGGTTAATTATGACATTTACTATTGCCATTGGCTATTACAATTTTTTTATTGGATAAATGTTTTTATTGGACAACTGTTTTAAATTGATTTTGAATACTTATTTAAGGGTTGTTCAACATTTATTGAGGTTTTGCCTTCTGAAGAAGACGTTCGAAAACGTATTTTGTGTGTATAGCGTTAGTGGTATTTTTTTCGCCTTTTCAATACATTGACTGGAATTCGTCCTTCTTGGTCTGGACCCTTATTTGGTTCTCCAAGTGAACCTTGGTACTGGAGGAAGAGAATATCCCTGTTCTGAAGAGGAATCAGAGGAAATAGAAACCTGGTCAGAGGAATCATAGTCAGTGTCTTGCCTAGGCCTATTATAGGTCCTTGGCCATTTTAAGCATCTGTTTCTTTGGCATGGATGACTGTCCAGGAGAATGCTGTACTGGTTTCTTTGTCTTTAATGGTGTTTTTGACTTTGCCTTGGCTGCTGAAGTGGACTTGATTGTAAGCTGTGTAGGTCTGAAAACACCCTCAGAAGCCGATGCCTGCTCAGCGGCTCTGGACCCATTTGAGGGAATAGTTTCCGTAGGCCCAATATCTTGAGTTTCCAGAGGCCTAGTTGTCTCCACGTGGGAGTCGGAGGCGGCCTGTGGCTCTGAGGTAGCGGGTGTCGGGGGCTGCGAAAGCGCCTCACTGAGAACTGGCGACTGGCCTGGAAGAGGCTTCGTCGTCGGTTTTGGACCTCGGATGCCTGTCCTTTTCTTTGTCTTTGCGTTTTTTTATGAATTCCGGTCGTCGGTTGTTCCGACGGCATTATGTAGTTAAACCTTCGGCCAAAGTAATGTAAAGCAAAATCAAACCGACGCTTAATAGTGCGTTGGTTGAATCTAGCACAAAACCGACAACTAGCAACGTCGTGGTCAGGGCCTAGGCAAGGAATACAGTAAGAGTGAAAATCCTTATGAGGTATTTGCTTCCCACAAGAAATACAATTGTTAACTTTTACTGACATCGGTCTGGAGCAAGAAAAAGTTTCCCCAACGGGGTTACTTGGCTTTATTGAAGACTTCGGTTCTGAAATTCATTTTCAAAAATCTCAGGAGTCGGCTGACCGGCACTTGCGAACTGCTTTTGCTTCGGGCACCGCGCAGCAAGAAAGACTGAAGAAAATGGCATTGGCTGCATCTTCTACACCCCTGGCGCACTGACGTCAGGGAAGAGGCAGCAGCAACCGACGCCGGGCCAGGACTTTGGAATTCAGGCTGACTGCGGGTAGCCTGCCAGCAGGATAACCCAAGTGTAATGACTGCAACAGTGAAACACGATGAACATCTGTATGCAACAACAAAAAAAATATCAACAATGATATTTAGAAGTAGAACAGTCAAGTAGCAGAAGTAAACAAAGGCACAAGGCCAGATGAAACAATGCTACCTAGAAAAAATATGCACATAAAAAAAAAAATAAAATGAATGCAAAAACGGGGGAAAAAGACAAAAAATGGAAGACTACAGAACAAAATAAAAGACTTATCTAACACCAGTTACCACTTGAGCTACAGGTGACCGCATCCAAATGCTGAAGTGACAAATAAGGTACTTCAGGAGAAGACATGATATGAGAAAAAGGGAGGAGCTCGAGCTACAGAGCCAGTTGGATCCGAGACCACTGGTTGAGGAAAGATGAAAAACAACATCAAATCCTTGTTTCTTCTACATTTTCCTTCACTTTCACATTTTAGCTTCAGTAGATAAGTATACAGTCTCAAGGGAAGATCCCTCAACTGCAGTCTTACTGATAAATATCTCATGCAAAATATTTCAGGTCTTTATTATTCACACCTATTAAATTAACTTATTTTTATTTGAGTTCAAGGACAGGAAGTATCAAAGACTCCACAGGAAAATCCTTCCTAACAGAGAAAAGAAACAAGGCCCTTACAAAAAACGCCAGGAATAAATGCAAACTCACACAGACGCTGTTCAGGTGCACAAAATTATCAAAAAATTATTTTCACATGACCTGGTATAAGGGTAGCCACATCCACAACCCTTTTTCCCTATTTTTGCACACGGGTTCAGTGAGTCACATCAACAGTGACCGATCATCTAGATCCAATGTTCACACCGCTAGGTGGCAAATTAAACCACATACATTCATTTTGGATGTTGGGCACAGAATAAAGATTAAGTAAAACTTTGAGGTGATAGTTCTCTAACTGTGCCTTCAACATGATACCATGCCCAGTCAATCACAAAAAGCAGCTTCTATTTAAGTACGCATTAGCCTATTCACTGTAAAAGAATCCAGATAAGCAACAAATGAAAAACAAAAAAGGAAAGCTTTGCAGCCAAAAAGCTTATTTATCAACACAACTGAAAGAAAAAAAAACTGAATTCCCTTCCTACAGCCTGCAATATACAGCCTTCAGCCACCCAGTGACCAAATGCTGTCACAACAGACAATGCCTGGGTTGGACAGAATTCACTACATGGGACTTTAAGGATTTTTGAATGGCCTGATATTCAATACACTAACACTACAAATTAAATTATGACTACCAAATAACAGAAATGGAAGTGAATGCTATTTCTACATCACATAAAAGACATGCCAGGTAACGAACCCAGAAAAAATATTCTATTATCTCTATTCTGAAATACTGTTTTGCTCTTGTATAACTAGCCAGTGCATCTGTGAATAGTCATAAGCCACAATGTATTGTTATTAATTTGCTCCAAAAGAATCTTGCATTTTCTCTACTTCAACTAACTTTGGTGCAATATCTGTAATCTGTTACAACCTTAAGATTTATTTTCCTGGATCTCTGCTGAAAATTGGCTCTGTACAGTTAGAACTCTCGCAGACATTAAAAGCAATTAAACCAACAAGTAAATACGTTCTAAACTTCTTAAAATGGCAACCATTAGATCTCCTTCATAAAAAGCTGTCAAACTGAACATTCCATCATTCATTTTCTAATACCCACTTCATCCTCTTCAGGGCTCATTGTGGAGCTAAAACCATCTCAATAAGCAATGAGCATAAAGCAGAGAACTAATGCTGGACGTGATGACAATCCAATACAAGATATACATACACACACACACACACACACACACACACACACACACACACACACACACACACACACACACACAAGTGTGCACAGGCACACATGCAATTCTCGCATTACTAATTCACCTACCAGCACGTGTTTCAATACAGGAAGAAAACTGTCACACCAACATAAATCCATGAGGACAAAATGATGGTATTAAGTCTCCAAAAAGAAAGAAAGAAATAAGGTACTTCAGTCTTGAACCAAGCAAAACAGCAAGCTCTGTGAGGCAGCAATGTTAGCCACTGTACCGCTGTGGTCAGTGCTAAGTCCATTCACAAGCCAAACATGAGTACCTGTTCTCTGTAGTAAATGTAAACTACAGTCCTGCAATGGAAATATCCATATATTAACCTTTCTAGAATTCTAATATAAAGCTGTGAGCAACAGTCACCAGAACAGTACACTTCTAAAGAGACAGACTTGAGTTGAAGCCCTATAACAGTCCTCCACTGGGGAAGATTTAAATATTAATGTAGATCTGTTGTAGTAGATCTGTTGTAGTATTTTCCAGTTATCAGGGATCTGCTTAACTTCTTAACAGTGAGAATATTACATTTCAGTTCACACTAAAAAAGTATAAGAATTTGTTCTTCAATTCAAAACAATATTTCTTTTATAATATCTATGCTATTTAAGTTGCAAACCAAAAGAACCTACTTTCTGAAAACACCATTTTTTTACATTTACCCAGAATACTTACAGCCATGGTAAGAGGCAGGTGACCCTCCAGATTTCCCATACTCATGTTCAGAGTAACTTGTAGACAGGTTTGGCTGACTGGAACCCCGACCAAAAGAAATCTGATTATTACTCCCAACTCCAGTGGCCACTTGTGCCATACGCTCTTTTGTCTTGAGAGCCTGAGCTCTTTCAGTTTTAAGACGGTCATCATCCTTCAAGAGTGTCACAAGCTGCTTTGATTTTTCCCGTACATTTATACCTTGATCTTTACCATCTCTGTCAATGTACTGAAAATCCTTGAGTGTCTGGATAGCAAATATATTCTCTTTACACTGTTGTGCCACACGCTCAGATCCAGTTTTTATAAGGTAATCCAGGAGAGTCAGGGCCTTGTACACATGTCTCCAGTTCTTACCATGGTCATTGAGCCTTTTCCAAATCATGCTCATGATTTCAGAGAAAGCCACAACATTGTAAGTCAAGTCTGCTATTTCAGTCATTAATGAACTTGAAGGTCCCCAAGGATCATTAGAAGTTGCCTCGCGAACTTTAATTTCGGCCTCTGAATAATTGTTAACAATGTTTTTCATTTGTCGTCTAATAGCAGAAGTTGTCATTTTGGATTCCTTTTTACAGGATGAACTAAAGTAACAGATTACCTAATAAATCGTTTTTGTTTTTTTCTTTTTTTTTACAAAATGTTTTTTCTTGTACTGTAATCCAGTTGAAAAAAATGTGCGTTTTCAACTGTACATGAATGCCCTTTGCTAAAACCATTTCCTTCCTTCAAGAAGAGGAGTCTGCCAACCAGTGAAAATCATGATCTAAAAAACAAAACAGAAATGCAGTTAAATTTTGTAATAAAATATTTTCTGTACTTCAGATTTAGTAGCAAACAAGGTTAACATGGCTTACACACTCTTCCCATTGTTTAATGTGCAAATTGCAGATCCTGCTTATCTTATTTACATCCCCATCTACAGTCCTTGTAGAAAAGGATGAACATACAACTATCTTACACAATCTTGAATTAGTCACTGGTTTTGACTCTGCCTCTTAAGAAAAACAATGTCAATCATCCACACAACCCTTTCTGTGAAAAAAAGAACTTTTACACACCGCTTTTTCTTAGGTCACGTAAGACAGTACAAATAAAGGTCCCCAATACTAACTTCTTTAGTATTCCATTAGTTGCCACCCTTTCATCTGATAAGTAAACCTTTCATGTCCTAGTATGTAGCTAATGTTTTATTCATACTATCTGAATACTTTTTAAAATATAAATACGCCACATTTCACTGCTCTTTTCTGACTTAATCCTTTGGCTACCCCAAGAAAAGTACAGTTTTGTACCTACCATAAATGTAGATGTCCGAACTGGATAGCATCTGCAGTCATAACAACTGGGTTGTCCTGTCGTCAGGCAGCCCTTCAGTCGGCCGGATTCCAAAGTCCGGGTCCGGCTTCGGCTGATGTCGCACTTCACCCGACGTCATCTCTGTTGGTCTTCGGGTATAAAAGCATCAGCCGACGCCATTTTCCTCAGTGTTTCTTGCCCCAGATGCCAGTAGCCCTCTTGAAGGCTAAAATTTGGATAGATGCCAGTGTTTCCAAAAAGATAGAGGTAAACACAAAAATAAGCATGTATGTACATATATACAAACAAATACACCATAAAAGACTCCCCCCCACCAGCTAGCTATTAGGAGGGTAAACACCCTAGGAATACCACAGAGGGGAAGGAGGGAGGGTAATCCTGACTGCAGATGCTATCCAGTTCGGACATCTACATTTATGGTAGGTACAAAACTGTACTATGTCCTTCATGGATGCATCTGCAGTCATAACAACTGGGTAGAATACCATAGCCAACTAGGGGAGGAGGATAAAAGTAGATTATGGTGTGTTTAGGATCCCTTGCAGTACAGCAGTGGCAAACCCTGCTCGGGATCTGGAATATAGAGGCAGATTATAATGCTTGGCAAATGTATGCACGGAGGTCCAAGTAGCCGCCTCAATAATGTCTTTGGTTGCCACTCCTCGTAAGAAAGCTGTGGTAGTGGCTGTTGCCCTTGTAGAATGAGGTCTAATGTTCTGTGGAATTGGTTTTCCATGGAAGGAGTAACAGAATCGTATGCAATTTCCTATCCATTTGGAGATTGTCTGTTTGGAAATAGCTTTTCCTTCCCTTCCTGTTGCATAGGCTACAAAAAGTTGGTCAGTCTTTCTGCTATTTTTGTTCTGTCCAAGTAGTAGCGTAGCTGTCTATGTACATCCAAGGTATGCAGTATTCTTTCCCCTCTGTTTTGTGGGTTGGGAAAGAAGGTAGGTAGGTGGATTGCCTGGTTTAAAGACACTCTGGATACCACCTTAGGCATAAATGTAGGATTAGTCCTCATGGACACTATCTTGGTGGAAGATTAGGAAGGGTTGCACTGCCATTAAGGCCTGTAGTTCTGAAACCCTCCTTGCTGAAGTAATTGCCAGTAGGAAAGCAGTTTTCCATGACAGGTGTTGTAGGTCTGCTGTTGCTGCTGGTTCAAAGGGTGATAGTGTCAACTTTTCTAGCACAAAGTTTAAGTCCCAAGCTGGTAATGGTGGTTTCCTTGGAGGTTTTACATTCTTGATTCCTCTGAGGAACTGCCTGAGCAAAGGGTGCGAAAAAACAGGTGGATCAAAGCTGTATTCTGCTGAAATAGCTGATGCATGTATCTTGATGGAGGAGTAGGACAGGCCTGAATGAAGAAGTTCGGCCAGATACTCCAGAATGTTAGGCATATCTATGTTTGACACATCTTTTCCTCTTTCCGTACTCCAAATGACAAACCTTTTCCATTTTCCAGCATAGTTCCTTCTTGTTGAAGGTCTGCGTGCTTCAAGAATAATGTCTTTAACTCTTTGGGAAAGTTCTGGATTAGCTGCTGCTATGTGATGTTCCATGCAGTCAGTTGCAACGTTTTTAGGTTTGGATGTATGATGCTGTAGTTGTTCTGAGTTAACATCAAAGGCATCGGGTATTGGCCACATATTGTTCCGAGACATGCTCCTCAGCAGTGGGTACCAGTGTTGTCTTGGCCAGTTTGGAGCTATCAGGGTTATCCTTGGACGTTCTTCCTTGATTTTTAGTAGTACTTTGTGTATCAAGGGAAGAGGTGGGAATGCATATGCTGTTAGGCCTTTCCAGCTGAAGGAGAGCGAATCCACTTTCCATGCTAGTGGGTGGAATGTCCTTGTGCAGAACTTTTGAGCTGGTGATTGAGAGGTGATGCGAATAGATCTATCTGAGGCATTCCCCATTTCTTTGAGATGGTCTTGAAGATGTCCGGGTGCAGCTTCCATTCGTGGGCATCCGATGTGGTTCTGCTTAATATGTCTGCTAGAGTATTTTCTTTTCCCGGTACAAATATTGCCTGTAACTGGATGTTGTAGCTGAGTGCCAGGGTCCACAGCTCCAAAGTCATTCTGCATAGGGGTATGAATGAGTGCCTCCCTGTTTGTTGATGTACCACATGACTGTGGTGTTGTCTGTCCTTATCATCAACTGGCCCTCTTGGAGAAATGGTTTGAACTTTTGGATTGCCAGTTTTACTGCCAGCATTTCTTTTAGGTTGATGTGCAGGTGAAGTTGATCCTGTGTCCACAATCCTTGCACGCATTTGTCCAGCATGTGGGCCCCCCATCCTAGGTCTGAAGCGCCTGTTGTGATGGTCTGGCTTGCTTGACATCTGCGAAAGGGTAGGCCTGGGTTTGACTGACATGCCTGAGCCCACCATAGGAACTCCTGCTTTAAGCATGGAATTAGTGGGATTTCTGTTTCTAGGCTGTGTCTGTGTTGGGACCATAAATTCTTTAGGTACCACTGTAGTTTTCTCATATGTAGTCTGGCAAATGGGACCAAGATTATGCATGATGCCATGAAGCCCAAGGCCTGCAGTACTTTTCTTGCTGTTAACTTGTTCTGTTTTGTTAGTGCCAAGAAGTAAAGAGGGAGTTCTTTTTGTTTTTCTGTAGTCAGGAATGCCATTTGTTTTACTGTGTCCAATTCCGCGCCCAAAAATGTCCTTGTTTGGGATGGTATCAGCCTTGACTTTTGTAAATTGACTGTGTATCCCAGTGCTTGTAGCAAGTAAATGACCCTTTGTAAATCTGTTGTCAGCTTGCTTTTGTTGTCCCCTTGTAGCAGGCAGTCGTCCAGGTATGGGTAAATTTGAATTCCCTGTAGTCTGCAATGGGCGATTACTGATGCCAGGCATTTTGTGAATACTCTGGGCAGTAGATAAGCCAAAGGGCAATGCTGAGAATTGATAGTGCTCTGATCCTGCAAGAAATCTGAGGTATCTTCTGCAGATTGGTCGAATGGGGACGTGCAGGTATGCCTCCTTGAGATCTAGAGTTACCAGCCAAGACTCCTTGCCCAGCATGGGAAGAAGTTGCTGTAGGGTCAGCATTTTGAATTTTGGGACAATGATGTATGTATTTAAGGTGGACAGGTCGAGAATTGGTCTCCAACTTTTTCCTTTCTTGGAACTAGGAATAGTCTGGAGTAGAACCCCTTTCCTTGCTCTGCTGTTGGCACTCTTTCCACAGCTCTCATGTTTGCTAACTCCATTATCTGTTGTAGTGCCTCTGTTTTTTGATTTGGAGGTAGATTTGGAATTCCTCTTTGACTGGTAAAGTGTGGAAGTGAAACCGTAACCTTGATCTATGGTTTGTAAAATCCACTTGTCTTTTGTTATGTAGTGCCAGTTCTTTGAAAATAAGGTTAACTTTCCGCCTAGAGGAGCTGCTATTTGTTCCCTGGTAGGCGGATTTAGGAATAAGTCACTGTGGTTGTGCTGATGTAGTGGCAGTGGTTGTGTCTGTGCCTCTGTTGTTACCTTGCCACTGTCGCCCTCTGTAGGCACCTCCTCTGGATTGGTTTCTGCCTCTGGAACGTCTATTCCTGCCCCTTTGAAATTTTGTGGAGTCAGGAAAGGACCAATTTTTGGCAGGCCAGTTCCTGCTAAACCTTGGGGTTGAACCTGCAAGAAATCTTTAACCGTTTGAACAGATTTTGCCTTTTCTTCCATTTTCTTCATAACCTGCTGGGCAGGTGTACCAAACAAACTTGTCTTATCCATAGGAGCATCTAGCAACTTAGCTTTAACATGATCCGTAAAGCTTGCTCCTTTAGCCATGCATGCCTTCTTATCACTGTGCCAGTCATGGCTGATCTAAATGAAGCCTCCAGTGCATCATAGCCACATTTTAAGGAATGGTTGCTAACCTGTTGTATGTTATTTACCATTTCTAATACATATTTCTTATCAAGAGATTCATCAGTGGTTAGTTTTTTAGTTAACTGATCAAGCATAAACTCTTGGTATTGTATCATGTGAAACTGACAGTTTAAAGCTCTAGCTGAGAGAGTAGCTGAAGTGTAGACCTTTTTACCCCATCTGTCTAATGACCTTGCTTCCCTTTCAGAAGGAATAGGGTTTTTAGCTATGGTCGCGGCTACTGCCTTGGGACCCTGGGACATAGTTTCGGGGTCTGCAAGTGGGGCCTTGTAAAGGTGGTGATGAGTATCTGGCACCCTGTAAAAACTGTCTGGTTTGGCAGGGGCTGGGGGTAAAGAATCTGGAGCGGAGCAGACATCATTGAAAGCATCATCCACCACAGAGAGAACAGGAGGTATAGCTAAGGGCCTGTGCTGTGGGAGGTGCAGAAAGGTCCTAAGTCTTTTTCTGGAGTCTGAAAAATCCTGTTGCTGCCATTGGAACTGCTCTCGCATGGCATGTAAGGTTTCCCCAAAGGAGAATTCTTCTGGTGGGGAAGCAGCTGGAATGGATTCTTCAGCATCAGAATCTTCAAAATTGGAGAAAGGAGCCTCTGGCAGGTCAGTTATGTCTGATTCGTCAGCAGAATCATCAGAGGACACTGGCTCATGTGGCTCTGCCCTAGGTCTCTTCTCTGGGGGCTGAGAGGCCCTGTCTGGGTGAGATTGAGATCCTCTAATTAATGAAATTAAATCTTCTGCCAAAGTAAGCATTTGAGAAGTAGAAGAGGGCCTGGTTGTGGGGGGTTTAACAGGCACTGTCTTAGTAGTCTTGGCTGCTTTAGCCCTGGCGAAGGCCTTAATGGACATGGCTGCTGGAGGCCTAGCAGCACCACGTGCTGGGGTAGAGACATCCAAGGGAATGGTGTCTGATAAGTCAGTGGCAACCACCGTAGTGGATAAAATTTCTGAGGCCGATTCAAGAGTGGTAGCAGGGGCCTCAGTTGTAGAGATAGGTTCAGCTGTACTTTGATCAGTTTTCTCGGTTTCGCCGAAACAGAGACACTCGCGTTTGCTTAACCATGGTTTCGCCGAAACCGGACCGCGAGTGTCGGTCTTTATCTTTGCGTTTTGTGGCAGATTGGGTAGGCGGAGGATCCGACGGCATAATGTACGCAAAATCAGAACCGAAAAACTGTTCTGCAAACTCCGACCGACGCCTAAGCGTTCGTCGGTTGAAAGAAGCACAGGCCGAACAGGCTGCTACGTCGTGGGCTGGGCCTAAACAAGGCAGACAATAAGAGTGGAAATCTTTATGAGGTATTTGTTTCCCACAGGTTAAACAATTATTAACTTTTTCTGACATCGGCTGAGGCAAGAAAAAGTCCCCAACGGGGTACTTAGCTTTAGAAGTCTTCGAAGTAGTATTCGGTAGAAGTAATCTCTGGATCTGACCGACCGGCACTTGCGAACAGTTTCTGCTTCGGGCGCCACGCGGCAAGAAAGACTGGGGAAAATGGCGTCGGCTGATGCTTTTATACCCGAAGACCAACAGAGATGACGTCGGGTGAAGTGCGACATCAGCCGAAGCCGGACACGGACTTTGGAATCCGGCCGACTGAAGGGCTGCCTGACGACAGGACAACCCAGTTGTTATGACTGCAGATGCATCCATGAAGGACATCTGTATTACATTTGTTTGGCATTGCATTCCTCCCAAGTACAACTGTGAAAGTAAACTTTCCATAACATTAGATATTTGAATGACCACAGCTGCAGTAGCCTTAGCTATATGGGTTATATCCTGCACAGGACACAACAGCCAGTCAGCTTCCAAAGGGTACCTTCCATACATAATCTAAAAGCCAGAAACCACAAGTACAGCAGGTGCAATGGCCAAACAACGTAACTTAAAAATAAAAAAAACGGCCAGCACCAAATAGTGAAACAAAAATATATTTATTGTGACAGCTCCAAAATGGTAGTGTATATATCCGCCAGACTAGAATCAGACCGTTTTCGGCATCAAAATACCTTCATCAGTAAACTTAAATGAATGCTCAGAAGCATTAAATACATAATGCCACTTCCTATTGGCTAGTCAAAATTGCTCATTAAGACCAGCTTTGAACAATCCCCTAAGCCTAATGATCCAACTTCAGGACTTAAATGTCCAGCTCCCTATATAAACATACCATTCATCATGCTACAGCACAGTTTAAGTTTATTATTATTGATCATGTACAGGGAAATAGGTTGACTAAAATGGGTTGCCATTCCATTCTAAACAATAAGGAAAGAAGTTGGATCATTAGCCTTACATATTTTATTTTATATATTTTAATATATTTTTGCTTCACTATTTGATGCTGTCCGTTTTTTTGTTTTTTTTACCTTACATACATCCAAATCATTACTCAACATCCTCATCATTAGGAATGGAGAAAAAAGGAACAGAAGGAGACACCTGGTACCTGGTAATGACAGTTTGCAACAGGCTCATTGCTAAGCTGAGATTTTTTTTTTTTTTTTTTTATTTATTTTTTTACACAGACAGAAAGTTTCTATCAGAATTATTAACTTTCCATTTCTTTTTCCTAGGTTCATCCTCACAGGAAGACAAGGAAAGGGCGGGTATAATCATCCCATGCAAGAAGTCACTTCCCCCGGCCACTCTGAGTAGCCCACTCAGGGTGACTCCTACAATTAAAATGTATGGTTCTCTCCTACCCACAACCAACAGACATACAGGATGTGTCTGACCCAAAGTCCACAGTAGTTGGTAAGGCTACACCATAAAGACTGAAGGGAACCAATAAGTGGTCCAGGGAACCAGCAACAGCCACTGCAAAGTAATCTACCATTGGTCGAGGCACTGACTGACAGAAAGGGCTCAAGCTTCAACTGATTTTTTTTCTTTTTAGGGTACCCCTGCCCTATTTAGTAATGGGTGCTAACCCTAACATTGACACTGCCCCTTCCCCAACCTTAACCCTGCACCTTACAGTCATTAAAGGAGTACCGCACCCACAGACTCAAAAACATGTTTAAAACATCACGGCATGATGTTTCCTACACTTTAACAGCACTCTGTGATTATTTACAGGATTTTAAATATTTTTATATGTAATTCTGGGCTCGGACCACCTGGAGGCTGGCATATTGAAGTGGTTTGGATAAATCAGGTTGCCATCCAGTATCCCAGAAATCATTGTTTGGCTCAAAAATGTTACATCATGCAGGCCTCCGTTTGCCTAAAGTTGACAGATGTTGCATGCGTACAAAGTACTGAGTAAAATAGAACAGTGTAAGTAACATTCCCGGCTGCTGGATGACTACTTAAAACAGAAACAGTGCAAATGCCACAGAACACACTGAAAGTACTGTTTACTGCTGCCTTTTTTTCTAATTTAGTTTAAAAGGCAGTAATTTGTGAGACAATGAATTCCAGTCCATTTACTTCTCCCCTCACCCATAACACTTAGCTTCCCTAGCTGTCAAAGTCCTGAGGGTAATTTGACCTGGTAATGCCATTGATTGGCAGATCTCAGCAGGGTGCTTGACTCATGTAATTTAATCTTTGCTCTAGCATTTCCTTTGTTAGAGGGGACATTTTTTTGCTGCACTATAGCCATGGCCTTACTTGACTGCAATCACATCCAGTTAGGTCTTGCACCAAGGAGCTAAAGAATAAAACATTTATACTATTAACCAGTTTAGATCTTTATTAATTTAAGTGTTAAGGTATCACTTCATGCTTCCACCTTGTTAAAAATTGAGATTTACATGTGCAAAGTGTGTTGGTATACAGTGTTTGCCTTCATATGTTTTTACTCCACTGGTTGGTTTGCAAAAAAAAAAAACCTTTTGCAGTGTCCCTGGATTTGTCTTTGTACATACAAACCACATTGCTATATTTTCCCCTTCCTTTTTCTTGTGTCCAGAAGTCACTTATGTTGTTGTACCTTTCGGCTTTTCCTGGTTAGGGGTTGCCACAGCGGAACTCCGGTCTGATAATGATTGGCAGTAGATTTTTACGTACCGACTTGCCAGGCCTGATGCACAACCTTCAACGAAGGTACACCCATTCACGCATGTCTCCACACAGAAGACGCTTTAGCTGAGAATCGAGCAGGACAACGTCTTACTGTGAGAAGTCACTTACAACAAAGTACATTTTTTATTGATTTTTTTTAAAATAAAGGACATCAAGGTTAACTTACCTTGAATCAGATAATGGATGCCACTGCAAAGAATCACTGTTGAAATATTTGTGCATGGACAAAACCCCTTACTAAATCTATTTGCCAGCCGCCAGTGCAATTGGCGCTATGGCTTTAATATACTGGTGTGTTTGCTCATGCCTTCCAAATATCTCCCCCATTACATACCACTTTTGCAGTGTAGTAACCACCCAACATGCCCATACACGTTTAGCCATCAATATGCAGCTACTCCTGTTTATGTGAGTATGTGAATTCATTTTCAGACTTAAGGTGTGGAAGCTGCACTGAATAATTCTAGGTGCTTGTTCAGGTTTCACATGGTGCTTGCTTAGAGCTACTCTCATGTTAAGCCCCTATGAATATGTTGCACTGCCACCTCGGATATCTGGGTAATGTTTTAATCTTTCTAGTCCCGCACTGCACACTAGCAATATCTGGTGCAAATACAACAGAGAAGTATGCAAGCGATACACCACCTAAACTTCATTTGCCTTGCAGAATGTACAAGTATGCATACCAAATTTCTGTGTTTCCAAACATCGGTGTTACTACACTACTACTGAATAAAATGAACAGCACTCAGGCTGGGGGAAGGACAAGGGAGCCATGACATCACAGAATGGGTGGGTCTTATTATTTTTGTTAGAATCAGATGACGGTTGTGGTGATGTCACTTTGGGGGAGGGAACTGATTAATGCTTTATTGTTGTTGCTTTACAGAGGATAATGTAAATAGGGAGGAAAAGGGCCGTGAAGTTGAGGAATACATTAGAGAAACCTGTTGTACTCCTTTAAAACCTTCCTGCAACACTGCCACTATTCAGACAAATATGTGGTTATTGTTACCAGGGGGGAGGGATTCATTTTAATATTTTCCACTCTCGATATTATTGTTTTCGGGGGGTTTCCTCCACTACTGTGCATGATCGAACTTATTTTGTCAGTGTTTTATATTTGACATTACGGCAGTTTGGTTATACACAACAGACCCATACACATACATACATATGCACGCACACACACACACACACACACACACACACACACACACACACACACACCCCCATGTACCTATACATTACACATCTCTAATCGGCAAATTATATATCTGCGCATATATATATATATATATATATATATATATATATATATATATATATATATATACACACACACACACACATACACACACACACAAATATAAAATTCTCTCGCTCTCTCTCTACACACATATATATTTTATATATATATATATATATATATATATATATATATATATATATATATATATATATATATATATATATGTGTGTGAGCATCTTTAATCTACAAAATTACATACGAATATACAGTGTAATAAAAAAGTATTTGCCCCCTTACTGATTTCTTATTATTTTGCATGTTTGTTACACTTAAAGGTTTCAGATCATCAAACAAATGTAAATATTACACAAAGATAACCCAAGTAAACACAAAACGCAGTTTTTAAGTGATGATTTTATTTATTAAGGAAAAAAAAAATTATCCACAGCTACATTGCCTATGTGAAAAAGTAATTGCCCCCTAAACCTAATAAGTGGTCATGCTACCCTTAGCAGCAACAACTGCAATCAAGCGTTTGCTACAACTGGCAATGAGTCTTTCACATCACTGTTGAGGAATTCTGGCCCACTCTTCTTTGCAGAATTGTTTTAATTCAGCCATATTGGAGGGTTTCTGAGCATGAACCGCCTTTTTAAGGTCATACCACAGCATCTCAATTGGATTAAAGTCCAGACTTTGATTAGGCCACTCCATTTTTAAGCCATTCAGAGGTGGACTTACTGGTGTGTTTTAGATCACTGTCCTGCTGCAGAACCCAAGTACGCTTTAGTTTGAGGTCATGAACTGATGGCCGGACATTCTCCTTCAGCATTTTCTGGTAGAGAGCAGAATTCATGGTTCCTTCAATCACAGCAAGTCGTCCAGGTCCAGGAGCAGCAAAGCAGCCCCAGACCATCAGACTACCACCACGTTTGACAGTTGCCATGATGTTCTTTTTCTGAAATGCTGTGTTACTTCTACGCCAGATGTAACAGGACGCACACCTCCCAAAAAGTTAAACTTTTGTTTTGTCAGTCCAAAGAATATTTTCCCAAAAGTCTTGGGGATCATCAATATGTGTTTTGGCAAAAGTGAGACGAGCCTTTATGTTCTTTTTGGTCAGCAGTGGTTTTCACTTTGGAACTCTGACATGCATGCCATTTTTGCCCAGTCTGGTTGAGTCATGAACACTGACCTTAACTGAGGTAAGCGAGGCCTGCAGTTCTTTAGATGTTGTTCTGGGTTCTTTTGTGACCTCTTGGATGAGTCGTCGCTGCGCTCCTGGGGTAATTTTTGTAGTCCGGCCACTCCTGGGAAGGGTCACCACTGTTCCATGTTTTCTCCATTTGTGGATAATGGCTCTCAGCTTGGTTCACTGGAGTACCAAAGCTTTAAAAGTGGCTTTATAACCTTTTCTAGACTGATAAATGTCAATTACTTTGTTTTTCACCTGTTCTGGAATTTCTTTAGATCGCAGCATGCTGTCTTCCTTTTTGGGATCTTTTAGTCTACTTCACTTTGTCTGACAGGTTCTGTTTAAATGATTTCTTGATTCATCTGGTCTGGGAGTAATCAGACCTGGGTGTGGCTAGTGAAATTGAACTCAGCTTTCCCAAAAATGTGATTAACCACAGTTACTTCATGACTTAACAAGGGGAGCAATTACGTTTTCACACAGGGCCATGTAGGTTTGGATATTTTTTTTTTCTTAATAAATAATCACTTAAAAACTGCATTTTGTGTTGACTTGTGTTATCTTTGTCTTGTATTTAAATTTGTTTGATGATCTGAAACATTTAAGTGTGACAAACATGCAAAAAAATAAGAAATCAGGAAGGGGGGAAATACTTTTTCATTGCACTGCACTGTATATGTACTGATCTTTAATCTACATACATTATATATATATATATATATATATATATATATATATATATATATATATATATACATACATGCATATATACACACACACACACATATATATATATATATAAATATATACACTATGAAATCCCGAATCGACTTTGGTCGACCATTTAAAATGTCAACCCGAAATGCTGAATTCAAAATTCTGAATAGTAAACCAAAGTGAAAATGAATACATCAACCACAATGGTTCGATGTATTCGACATAGCAGGAGGTGATAGCAGGAGATGACGTCACTCACCTCCTGTTATGCACAGTAACGTACCGTTGAACTCTACAGTCAAAGGTATGTTAATTCTACTGTTTTGCAGAGGGCTACACCCCCCACACCCCCTGCACATTAAATAAACCAACTTCAAGATCGCATTACAGTGAGGAAATGGGCTAATTCCCTGTTCTTCACTGAAGAGCGACCTCCCTTCATAGTCTCGGTACATCGTTTGCCAAAAGGTCGAGTGCACCATGCAACAACCTGGTCGACCTCAGTTGATTCGATTTCCTGCTCCTTGTACACAGTGATTTCGAACATCAGGCATTCAACTGACTGCCATTCCAGCAAGTCATAGTAAACTATATAAAATGTACATACACATACAAATACGCACACACGCACAGACTCCTCATTTACCAGTTACAACAATAATCCACCCTCCTAACACTCAGTATATCTCATCTCACACACAGTCCAAACAAATTGCCAATAAAGGAAATTTAACATGTTTTTGTGCACGTCTAAACCATGCCCACTATAAATGTGGTATTAAATCTATTCAGTACCAAACCTGTCCAGCCTACAAAAACACAAATTCATTTAAGTGAGAGCTTTGTCTCCATACCACTTTACTTGTACTTACACTAATTTATCTGCACAACCATGACCATAAGGTAACTCCAAAATTGTGCCACAACAGATGAGATCAAAACAGACGACAGCACAAGTCAACATACTGTGCAGAGAGCTGAAATACCCGTCTATAAATACATCCACACGAGTATCCAGTCTTGTGGCCCAGGACATGGATGAAAAGCATCTTTGAAGGATCAGTTCACTTACCAAAAAAAAAAAAAAATCTTTGAAGTACTTAATCACAAAATCCTACATCATCTTAAAATGCTTCACTTGTAAAAGGACAGAAGAAAAAAGGCAAGAGTTGCAATATTGACAGCTTAACTATTTCAGTCAAAAAGGAGAAAACCGGATTTGTGGTGTTCCGTGATTTGAGGGTAATGAATAGGAACAGCAGTACACACTAAGCAACATCCTTCAAGATCACAGAAAAGAAGTCCCCGCCACTCGACAAATGTCACAACACTTCCAATTGTAACCAATTAGCTTCTGTTCTCCAAAAATAGATTTCCTCCTTTCATGAAAGCCAGCAGGAGAAAGGAGTGCCATAGTGGTTAAGCAATTCAAAATCTGAAGGTGCTGGCCAACATATAACTCCTAGAGATGAACATAAAAATGTCACAGTATACATCCTCTGTCAGTACAAAATTAAATAGCAATTTTCTTGTGTAAAAATTCTTGAGCGTTTCCTGCATCACTTTATATTTTGTGGAAACTAACAGCCTCTTCCATGATCCATGGTGTACATTTATATCATTAGCCTCATCATTACTTTCCCACAGGAACTCTTAAGTAAAGTTGATCTTTTCTGACCCTCTTCTGGCCAAACAGCTGAGCTTGTACTCTCCCAGGATTTTAGTATAGCACAGTACTAAAAGCTAATACATACTTGCACAGTTGCCAGCCAAATGGAAGAGATCCTCTAATGAAATGCAGATGTTTCTCATCTACATAGAAGAACTGTACCATTTTGAGCACAATGATGAAACAGCGCACTTCTACCACAATCTATATTGCCCCCCCAACAGGACAGAAGGGTAATCAGAAGTTACAAAGTGACGATCTGTATTCCACAAAAAAAGCAAAGCTTCCATAGAATGATTACATTCATTGCAAATAATCTTTCGTGCTGTGCCCTAAATCTAGTCAGTACTAGCTTAGAAGATTTAAAAAAAAAACTATGAACTAATGAAAAGAGAGCTTAGTCCAAGTGCTGGTTATCAAGTAAACATAACCAAAATGAAGGGGTGCCCTAGCAAAAAGTTATAGAAAGAAATCAGTAGTTAGGAAACAAGCCATATGAGGAGATGCTGAGCTGAAAACTAGATTTAAAAGTAATGTAGCCAAAGTTGGAGGATAGATTCAAGAAAGTCCAGTGGAGAAATCCTGAAGACTGGAAAGGGCTGTGAGGGCAAATTAACACTCCAACTTCCCCAAGTGGTACAGGGGAAATATTAAAAAACATTACAGATCTTATTCAAAAAAAATATGCTGCTTCATTAACAACTCCCCTTGCCATGAACACCACTGTCTAACTTTATTCTATGGCAAACTGGCTGCCAGTAAAGGCCATATCCAACCTACTTCTGGTCTCTAAAGTATTCAGATAACGCCATCAGGATGACAGTCCTCCACTAGCAATAAAGCTAATGCCTACCACCCAAACCTACAACCTCAAATTTCAGGGTACAGTAGCCCCTACTTTCCAAACCCCATCTATTAAACTAAACATATCTGCACTTGTTCCAAAACTGTGGCAGTCTCTTCTTCATTATCTCACAAAGTTTATTAACTACACAAAGTTCTGACCCTAACAAACAAAATCTGAGTAATACAAATACAAATGTCACAATGTAAGGGAGAATCACAATCAATACTACTCTGCACTAGGGTAAATTTCCTTGCACGCCGTATCATTTACACCACTACTCTGTTGGTTAACACTATCCCCTGGATTTAATAATCTTCCGTGCAGGACTAGCTTAGTCCTGCAGGGAAGCACCCATTTAGGAGAAAGACGGCAGCGTGCCATGCATATTAATAAGACACCCTGCCCGAGCTCCTAGGCTTACATGGAGCGTGTAAGAGTGCAGGGGGCGTGTCTGAGAGCACAGCTCTCAGAATAAACCTGCCCTGCAATGTATAACAGCAGAAAGGGGTAAGAAATGAGCGAGACCACTCATAGGTGTCCGCATATCCCTACCAACAGTCCCCCATGTGTACAACAGCAACAGTACATATAAATAAAATGAAGAAACCCTTTTTTTTTTTTTTAAATCCGATTAAAGCTAACCGTAGGTGCGCTGGTGTGCCCATCGCTTAGCTACAATTAAAGCAGCTTAAAAGGCTGAAGAGGATAACAAGGAAGATATATGCAAACTAAGCAGCATAGCAATAGTGTAGTGGGCAGAGCATTCGCATTACGAGCAGGCCTTCCTGGTTCGAGTCCCACTGCAGCACATTCCATTTTCCATGGCAAAGCACATTATGACCAATATTTTTGTTGCACAATCCACTAAATAACATATATTTATGAACTGGAGTACTGCAGGAAATGCACATGTGAAGTGTCAGTGTCATAATGAATAAGGCACTATTAAGCAGGTTTAAGCACAAATAAGCAGTAGTAAGCATATTTAAGCACTAGTAAGTGGTTTTAAATGCGTTTGCGCGGGGGTAAGCAATGCCTACACCTGGCTAAGCAATTCTATAACTAACTCTCTGTAAGCTGATGTAACGGCAGGTTAGCAGTGCTTACAGACATGCAAAGCCGCTTACAACTGCTCAAAAGTGCCTTAATCACTCTGTATCCAATGGCCCTTGTTCTGCCCATCAACAAAATAAACAGCCATGCAGGTCCTGAACCCAGGACCCTATATACCATAGTCCCAGTAGTCAACCACCAAGCTATCACAGAAGTACAGAAGAATGAGGTAGTAGTAAACATGTCCTCACCATAGTATAACCAAACTGAACCTGTGAAAGGCATCAGTATACAGTCATATGTGCCATAACCCACTACATAACAAATATGTGAACTGGAGTACAGCAGTAAGCCCAGAAGTGAGGTGTAATTGTAATAGAGTGTCGAAGTCCCCAATAAAATACAAGGACCCCACAGAGTGTACATAACACATCATATCAAGGATACTAGGCATACATATAAGGTGTAATGAATAATAACACAATGCCAAAAAGGCATTATAATGAATGTCTAATGTAGGCAATGCTAAGCATTGCACAGGCCAGCTTAGGAGGTGTAAGCAATGTGTAGACCAGCTAACTCTTTGTGGCCAGTGGTATACCACTTTAAACAATGCCAACCTTAGTTAAGCAGGTTTGCCCATAGCTTAGCCTTTTCAAAACCGGCCAATCACGGAAAAGTGTGGGAAAACAGCCCTACTTAAACCCAAGAGGCAGAAATACAGCTCATAACTGGTTGTAGCTTCCCCTTGCAGGCAGCATGGCGGTAAGGGGAGAAGGAGTGCGCTTACGGGTGCAGAGCTGGTGCATCCAGGAGTCCAAGGTCATGGCAGGACTCCTAGTTAAAGACCATGCACAGAGACTGCTGCAGGGCCAGTACCAGGGCTCCCAATATAAGGCGGAGGCCTGGGACTGTCTCGCCCGCAACCTCCAGTGCCACCGGCATACCCCGAACTGGTGAGCAGGTCATTCACCACTATGCTGACCTGAAGCGGCGGAAGGGGGACCTCTTGGAAGAGTGGCTCCAAGAGGATAGAGTGTCAGGGGATGTTCCAGCCGTGTGCATCACCCCAGTATGTGTGTAATAATTGCCAGCTCAGGTATATCACGAATAGGTATGGCTAATATTCCTCTCATGTACCCCACAGCTACAACGGAGCTGGCCACAAACCAGGAGGCCCACATCTGCCACCTGGCATGGTTGCGACGTGAGGCAGGTCAGTAATACTCATGCTTTTACTGTCATACGTAATAAAAATAAAAGTAGTAGTAAATTAATTGCTAGTATTAAACAAGAAGTTATGTACTCACTATAACGTTCGATGTATGTAGTCCATCTCGCCTCACATTCTTACCCATGGGTTCGGAGCCGAATATCAGCTCCAACTCGGCCTATTTTACTAGCTCAAAAGTCTCTGATTGGCTGGGCTAAGAGGGTATCCCATAGTACACTGCTTCGCATCACCAGATCTAGTTTGCTGCTAACAAACCATTTACTGCATACATAGCACACATCCATACAAACAAATTTATTCAAAGGGACTCTGCAGGATAAAATCTAACTTCCAAATCCTCCAGGCAGGGGGAAGGCGGGAGGGTAAGTAAGAATGTGAGGCGAGATGGACTACATACATCGAACGTTATGGTGAGTACATAACTTCTTGATGTTATGTAGTCCTATCTCGCCTACATTCTTACCCATGGGACAGAGTCTCTAGCACCTTCAACCTGGGTGGCTCATAGGAAAATACTCCTGAGAACTGTGGAGCCAAATGAAGATCTGCCCCTGGAAACCACGTCCAATATGTAATGAGAGACAAAGGTGTGAGGAGAAGCCCAAGTGGACTCAGCACATATATCATCCATCGACAATCTAGCTTGATATGCTGTAGATGTGGAAACCGCTCTTGTGGAGTGGGCTTTAGGTGGACAGGGCAAATTTTTACCTGCTGTCTGATAGATTAAGGAAATACAGCTGGCTATCCATCTAGAGTGTGTGACTTTGGATACCGGAGAACCAGACCAGTTTTCTGAAAAGGAGACAAAGAGTTGGCCAGATTTCCGGATATCTTTCGTCTGATGGAGATTGAAGCGTAACTGTCTATGTACATCCAATTGGTACAATCTGAATTCTGCCTTGTTGGAAAAATTGGAGAAGAAAACTGGCAGCTCAATAGACTGATTTATATTAGACACAGAAGCCACTTTGGGAAGGAATGACGGGTTTGGTCTAAGAGAAACTCTATCTTTATGGAAGATCAAATATGGGGGTTTGATAGAGGGCTTGAATTTCGGAGACCTGCCTCGCTGAAGTGATTGTTGTTAAAAATGATGTTTTCCATGTAAGAAATTTTAACTCGCAGGTAGCTGCAGGCTCGAAAGGTGGAAGAGTGAGGGCTTGAAGAACAAAATTGAGGTCCCAGGGCATAACAGGTTGGGATACCGGGGGACGAAGCAATAGGGTACCTTTAAGGAATGCTTTACATAGTCTGTGTGCCATAAGGCTAGGCTCATTGGCCACATGGAAGTTTGATATAGCCGCCAGCTGAAGTTTGATGGTGGCTGATGCAGACCCCTGATGGAACAGTATAGACAAAAATTCCAAAATGGAATCAATTGGAGCTGTGTAGGGATCAATGCCTCTAGAATGAGCCCAGATACAGAACCTTTTCCATTTGCTAAAGTAGATTTTTCTAGTGGATGGTTTATGAGAGGACGATAATATATGGACTACTTCCGGCGAGAAATTATGACATCTGACTAACGATGGAAGTGGAGAAGCCAGGCTGTCAGCCGGAGTGTCCTCAGAGAGGGGTGGAACTGTCCCAACATGTGCATCAGTAGATCTGGAAGGGGTTCCAGAATCCAAGGAGTATCCACAATGTAAGGTTGAAGGAAGGGGGACCATACTTGACGAGGCCAGTGTGGGGCAATCAGAATCATCCTGCTTCCCAAGGATTGCGCTTTCTGAAATCACCCTTGAGAGAAGGGGAAACGGAGGGAAAGCATAAAGCAGACCAGAGGGCCAATTGTGAGCTAGAGCGTCCTTGGGTGATTCCCCCGGTGGGGGATGAGCAAGAAGTAATTGCTGCATTTCGCATTGAGAGGGCTGGCAAAACGGTTGCAGCAAGGTTGACCCCATCTGCTGAAGATTTGCTCTGCAACCAGGCGATTCAGGGACCAGCAAGAAGTAGTTGCTGCATTTCGCATTGAGAGGGCTGGCAAAAAGGTTGCAGCAAGGTTGACCCCATCTGCTGAAGATTCGCTCTGCAACCAGGCGATTCAGGGACCACTTGTAGGGCATAAGAATCGCCCTGCTTAGCTTGTCCGCTATTACACTGGTCTTCCCCGGAATGGCCACCAGAAACCATTGGGAAGCTATTGCCCAATGCCACACGCGCATGACCTCCCTGCATAGTGGGTAAGATTGGGTTCCTCCTTGCTTGTTGAGACACCACACTACTGACATGTTGTCTTAGTGTATCGCAATGGTCCCTAGAGGGAGAACGTCTTGAAGTGCCTGCAACGCAAGAAGCACTGCTCTCATCTCCAGGACGTTTATGTGCAAATGTATCTCGTGCTCCTGCCACGTGCCTTGGACCGTCCTGCCGAGATAATGCCCCACCACCCCATCTGGGAGGTGTCCGTGGTCACCGTGGCAACAGGGACGGGTGGAACAAAGGGTTTTCCTCTGTTCAAGTTGTTGGTGCACAGCCACCAATGGAGGTCCTGCTTGCACCTATCATTAGGATTGGATGGGATAGCAAAGTCTTTGGAGAGACCATTGGACAAAGAGAAGCCATTGAAGTAGTCTCATGTGTAATCTCACTAGCGGAACCAACATGATAGTAGCCGCCATGGTCCCTAGAAGTTGAAGAATCAGTCTTGCCTTTGCATGTCTCAGAGGCATCAGCATGAGAATTTGTTGTTGCAACCCTGGGATTCTTTCTTGTGGTAAGAACGCTTGCATTTGAATGGTGTCCAACTCTGCTCCTATAAAGGTGACACGCTGTAAGGGCAATAAGGCAGATTTTTTCCAGTTCATCGTGATGCCTAATTGGTGACATAGACTGATGGAGCGTCCCTGGTCTGAATTAGTTGATGCCTGGTGGGGGGCAGTGAGAAGCCAGTCATCCAGGTACGGAAACACCTGGAATCCTTGACGTCTCAAGTGAGCCGTCACCACTGCCATACACTTGGTGAACACCCTGGGGGCTGTGGTGAGACCAAAGGGCAGGGCTCGAAACTGGAAGTGTCTGGCTCCCAGCCGGAAGCGTATATGACACCTGGATGCCCTGTCCATTTTGACATGGTAGTAAGCATCCTTCAGGTCGATGGAGCACATCCATACTTCCTCTCCCAACAATGGGAGAATAGACTGTAGAGTGACCATCCGGAATTTGGACTTGTGTACATAATTGTTGAGTTGACTGAGATCTAGTATGGGTCTCGGGTCCCCTGTTCTTTTCGGCACCAAAAAGAATCTTGAGTAAGTCCCTAATCCGATTTGGTCTAAGGGGACTGGTTGGATGGCTCCTTTTTCTAGCAGCTGAGATATCTCTGAGGCTGCTTGATCCCTTTGACTGGGTGGAACGTCCGGGATTTTTCTTATGGGAGGGGGTACTGAAGAGAATGGAATGATGTAACCTCCGGAAATTATCCTTAATACCCATCGTTCCTGGGTGATGCTCCGGATAAGCACAGTCGGGCACATCCTCAGGAATGAGAGTATGGGGAGCCACGGAAGGAGTCGTGGTCTCCGGAGTTGCGGTGGCCCCCTCTGCCTCTGGGGCGACGTCTCCCTGTATAACTCCCTCCTCCCCTGCCTCGGGAGGGGGTTTCACTTTGTGCGGCAGGAAAAAACCTTTGTGATTTCTTGAACCACATCTTTCCTCCTCGCTGGGCATTGGGATAAGGCCTAGACGGAAGGGAAAAATGGACCCCTACGGCAGACAGGGTCTTTCTCTCTTGCTCGCACCTGGTGAGTGTGTCTTTCACTTTGGTCCCAAACCAGGAGGAACCATCAAAAGGGGCATCAATGAAGGAAGACTTGAAGGCCTCCGCGAAGTGACACAGGCGCAGCCAGGCTTGCCTTCTAAGGGCTACCCCTGAGCTGGCCGCCCTACTCTCCCGATCGGCTGCATATGAAATGAGTCGCATGGATGAGTTTGCAATGGAGTTGAGGGTAGAAACATGTGCGTTAACTGTCTGAGCCACCGCTTCAGGTATGTTACCCGCAAGAGTATCTGCCAACTCCTTAAGGAGATCTCTCTGGAGCCGAATGAAATGAGATAAATAATTCAGCGACCTTAAGGTGAAGGTGGCTGAAGGCAAGGTCCGTTTCCTGAACCGGTCCATAGTCCTAGACTCCTTGTTAGGAGGATGGACCGATGAGGAAGACTCTGCAACTTCCTTCTGGGTGGCTGCCGCCACCACCATGGCATCAACCGGGACTCCCTTTGACAGAAATTATTTTCCTTGAGGGGCGGAGAGAAATTTACTGGGGCACCTAGGTACGGGCTCCACAGAATCAGGGTTTTCCCACACCCTTCGACAAATAAGGTCAAGAAGTTCATCGAAGGGTGGAGACACCCAGGAGGTGGAAGGTTGAGCACCAAAAGCCTTAAGGAATACTGACTCCTCCTCAGAAGGGGTTTTGGAAGGCCAGTCTCCTCTTTATTTCATTATCTCCAGGATATCGGAGAAGGAAACATCATCAGAGGAAGACTTGGGGGAGCCTTCCTATTCCTCGAGGTCAGTATCGGAAGTGAGAGACTCATCCTGGGAGTCTATGTGCTTCCTCTTGCACAATTTATTTCTGGGAGGTTCCTCAGGCACAGGCTCTGAGGGACCTTCAGAAAGTGGGGGACTGCTCGTGGGGGTATCCTTAGGGCCTGGCACTCTACTGTCCAAGGATAGGTGAGTGTCAGAAGCTCTCGCCGGAGTGGTAGGGGATGGAATGACCGACCCGAGTGACGTAGCTGATGACCTGGCCAGCGCACTCGGCATGGCCTCAAAGGTGGGTCCCCCCGAGTCCGAGGACCGACCGGCCTCCAAGGCCACGACCCAGACCAGGTCCCCCAAGCCAATGCACCAAGTGGGAGACTCTGAACCGAAAGATGTCCCGAACTATCCCCTTCGGGCCCGAACGAGGAGACCAGAGTCTTGAACCCTGTGGACGGAACTGACATGGTCGGAGCCGAGGTCGGCACCAATAAACCCAAGGGGGGTAACGGAGCCGGCGCAATAACGTCACTCGGAGCGGAACATGCTGGCTCCGACAACAAAGATGTGCTCAGAGGAGGAATCATTGAAACAACCATAGGAATTGGCTCCGGAGCCGACTGGGTCGGAGCTGAAAACAATTTAGCCAACACCGGCGACTGCAGGAGCCTCTGCACCACCCTATCCACATCCAAATCAGAAAGCCTAGAGGATTTGGAGGAGATGGATGGAGACTGAGATCTCTTATCTGGTGAACCATGCCTCACACTAGGCGACCGGCTCCGAATGGGTTCGAGAATGATCAGAGCGGACGCTGAATCACTTAACACAGACACCTCCTGCGGCCCCGAAGACAGTGGAGCCGAGGAAGCAGTATCCAATATAGTAATCTTCTCCAGAGGCTCCGAAGATGCAGATGGAGCCGGAGATCTTTTCTTGGACTTGGAAGTCTTAGATTTAGACTGAGAGCTGGAGGCCGAATCTATAGCCTCCTCAAAAGATGGTTTAAGCAGTCTCTTTGGAATCAATTTGTTTTTCCTCTCTTGGAGCACCCTAGGACTGAAGGCATGGCAAAAGCTACACGACTCCTGTAAATGCATGGCTCCAAGACAGTAGACACAGACCGAGTGTCCATCTGTGATGGACATTTTATATCCGCACTTTGAACACTTTTTAAAGCCAGAAGGCTTATATTCTTTCTGATCTTTAGACATATCTAGAAGTTAACAAACTACCAAATGGCAGCAAGCACACAGCGTTCACTACAGTTAACAACTGCCAAATGGGTGGGAAGCCCACAACGTAGACTAGCAAACAGTACCACAGAGAAAGAGCGAAGCTCTAAACAAACAACTGGTAACAAGGACACAGAGAGAGGACCTCTGACTTAAATGGTTCTAAGACAATACAATAAGAAGCACACGAACAACTCAACTAAGGGAAGACTAGGTCCTCTAACTAAAACTGGCCTAGCCCTTGGGAACAGTTAGGGATACCACAAAAACCACCAGAAACACGCAAACACAACGACAGCAGCAAAAATTAGCTATTAAAATAGCTTTTGGGTGTAAACAACCAATTCTCAAGAGTAATAAGTCAAAAAAGAGGTACTTAGCCACAGCCAAGCGAGACCACGTCCGAGCTCTACAAGAGGCAAACAAGATCTGGGGATGCGAAGCAGTGTACTATGGGATACCCTCTTAGCCCAGCCAATCGGAGACTTTTGAGCTAGTAAAATACGCCGAGTCGGAGCCAATATTCGGCTCCAAACCCATGGGTAAGAATGTAGGCGAGATAGGACTACATAACATCCTGTACTGTTCAAGGCAAGTACTGCCATACACTAGAGAATATGGCAAGAAGAGTCTCATATTGTTTGTATGGCAATAAAAGTGTAATATCCTGACAAAACAGGTCTAAATGCTGGACTGCATGTGTACATTCTGGTATCATATGGTAATGTAGATTTGCAGTCATGTAATAGTACTGTAGTATTAAGCACGGTTACCCATACCATACACTGAATGTGTAGGAAGGAATGCCAGTATATGACAGGTGTAATCCCCAGAAGCCATTTAGTGTATAGTAAACAGGGATAATGCAGACAACAAAAAACGAATAGCACATGCAACTGAGATGTGAACTGTTTTTTTTTAGCACACACAGCCACGGTTCGAATCCTGCCAGTAGTAGTAATCTGCATACAGAATCATACCCCACAACTGTACAGAAATGTCCAGAATGTCTATTAAAGTAGCCCATATCTAATGCCTATCAACCTGTCCCACTAGGAAATCAGTGTGATGATCCCAGACGTATAGGCAGCAAACAAGAAATACAACTGATTGACACACATCTATGACAACAAACCTGGAACACTAGCAACCCCCAATACCTTATGTGACTAAGAAGCCACGTATATCTCATGGATACCCCAACTTGTTAAGCTGTGGTCAGAGTGTGTACAGTAACAGGGTGAGACGTATATGCACAACAGTAATGTGGAACCTGGTACTGTATGTGGAAACATTCAGGTAGTGCTAATAAACATTCCTCCCACAGGTCTGTCAGATACAAACACTGTGCTCAGAAATACAAGAATGAAATGCAGTTGCTCTGGACAATGAGGTATTACACATCACTGTCACCCACACTGTCCTACAACATATAACTGTCTAGGAATTCTGTACAAGACTGTTGTTATACAAGGTCAGAATGCATAAGCACAGGGGATTAATAAGACAGAATGCAGATTGGAGATGTACAGCAATATCAATATAGTAGACAACTGTGATGGACAGTGTTTACGTTGTAGCAGACACAGCCATGATCTGAATCCTGGGAGTGGAATTAGACTGCATACAGATTCATACCCCACAACTGTACACGAGGCCAGAATGTCCAGTATATGTGCCCATATCTGCTGCCTGTCCCCCTGGTAAGTCTGTGGGATGATCCCAGATGTGCAGTCAGCAAACAGTGAATACAGGTGATTGTCAACCATCATGAGAACACACCTGTCACTGTAGCAACCCCCAACCCCAAAACTGTTAGGAGAGTAATATTTCAAGTACGGCCTATCTACACTCCCATGTTGTCAAGCTGTGACCAGAGTGTGTACAGTAAGAGAGTGAGATGTATGTGCATAATACTAATGTGTAATCTGGAACAGTGTGTGGCAACCGTCAGGTAGTGCTAGCAAACATTGCTCCCACAGGTACGTTGGATACAAACACTGTGCTGAGAAATACAGACCAATATAACCTGTACTGGTCCCATCCACCCTGGTATTGTAGGGGATTGTGAGTGTTGCAGTTTCTCTGAATAATAAAAGTATCGCTGGTCACGGTCGCCCACACTGTGCTACATAATATAACTGTGTAGAAAAGCATGTATATGTGTCTGTCAGGTCACTAAAGGTGGAAGAGGGCAATATTCTAGATATGTCCAGGCACAACAGCATGTGGTCAACACATGGCCAGAGTCTGTGCAGAAAGAGTTGGACAGCATAGTGCAAAACATCAACCCGGAATCCGGGCGTATGTGTACAAACAGTCAGTGTTAACAACCATTCCCTCCACAGGTATACCAGGTAAGAGGTACATACTGCAGGTAAAACCGGTTCATGTGTAATGATGTCGATAGCCATATCAGTGTCCAGTACAAGTCTATAGGGTAGTGTAGTAAGACATGTAAGGTACAGATAACAGCACTGACTAGGAAAGTAATGTGGAGTACAGGAATATACTACTTGTTAATTGACATATTTCTCTCCCCGCCACCTTATCTCCAACAATAATCAACATACCTACTCCAACTGGTATATACGGACTCTGATAATGTCCAATTGTTTGATAAATATTTTAATGGTTCCCATTCATGTGCCATATTGAATTATTCCAACATTGTTGGCATGGTGCCATCAACGTACCTGCATGCTGTTCTTATTACCACTGTGATCCCATATATGCATGTGTTTTGTTTGCTATGCAACTGTTCTGTATCTGGTGTCTGGATTAATGGGAATATCTGCATGCTGTTATACCTAACCCTGGAATGCGCTGACTATTACTAACTCATATATGATGTTGAAATCTAAACACTACAGCACCCTTGGGAAGGCCGGTCCCAGTGGACCCATCTGTCCCACCTCAGCTGGCCGAGGCACCGGGCACCAGCATGTCTGGGGCTCACCCCCGGACCTCCCTGTCCGTTGGTGCTGCGCCACCTTTGGGTGGAACCACCTGAGAGAATGGGGTTCGCCTGTCCTGAGAGTAGGTGCGGACGGGCACCTTTCACTCACTGCCAGGTCGGGGTCTCTAATTGGCATCACAACTTATCATTGTTGTCCTCACCCCTCTCCAAGGGGTTTGAGTGTCCAAATCTACCTACAAATTCAGTGTATATGCACAGCTGTTGCTGTAGAAGAAATGGGCAGCTATAGACATTCCCTACCCTTCCTGCACATCCCTAGCTATTTTCCCTACTGTCTTTCCCTCTTTGTGCCCCCTTTTTCACTACTTTCCTATTGACCCTTTTTTCTTTTCTTTTAAAGAAATTAGCACGGGGGTAAGCGGGAGTAAGCACTTTTAAGCAGCAGTAAGCGGGATCTAAGTGCGTTTGCGCGGGGGTAAACACTGCCTACACAGATTAAGTAATTTAGAAGTTAAATGAGTATAAGAAACTGTAACTGGAAGTTAGCAATGCTTACCTCTGAGCAAACATGCTTACAACTGCTTTAAAATGCCTTAATCACTCTGTATTCAACGGCTCGTGTTCTGCCCAGCAACAAAATAAACAGCCTCTGCAAGGCTCGAAACCAGGACCCTGCAACACCATAGACAAAGTGATTTACCACAAAGCCATGCCAGATGTACATAAATCTGATGTTTTCAGAAACATATCATCCAGCCCAGTCATGCAACAGTACAGAGAATGTATACCAACATCTAGATGTATGTGTGTGTAAATATATTAATATCTAAACAGATACAACATGTCTATATACATAGATATATATATATATATATATATATATATTTTAGAAATATATATATATATATATATATATATATATGAATATATATACATGCAAATGCCTACATCAACACATATGTCTACACCTATAAGTCTAAATATACACAGCAAGGTACATATATGTACGCAGATATATATCTATGTAGGTATATACAGACATAGTTTTATATATGTAAGCAGATATACATATCTATAAAGGTATATATGGCCATACATCTATAGATAGCAATGGTAGAGTAACAAAAACAAATATGTCCACATGCACCGTTAATGGGGTTGAGAGGCCTCAAACAATATACGTCTTGCACGAATAGCCACACCTCCCCCTCACAGCCAAACATGTCCGTCCTGCAATACACTACCAAGTGTTGCAGATCCCATAACCAGGACCTGACACGACATGGGCACAAGATGTTAACAGTACTGCATCCCACCTGTATAACGTCAGGCTGGTACTGGTAACATATCATGCAGTAGAGTCTGGCTCCCATAGGAAATGTAAAATGTGGAAGCTATCAACATCTCCAGGAAACATATACACAGACACATCTATGCAGATACAGACATATATATATATGTATGTATATACATAAATATAGATATACATGTGACTACACATACGCAGAGATATATACAGTAAGATACATATGTAGAAGGTGCACAAAATATGGAACATCTACTATGCCTGCAGTTCACACCTGAACAACTGGACACTGTAAGGGCCACCCATACAAATGACAATCGTTGCCTGCAACATATACCCACAGAGAGGTCATAGGAAAAAACACCAAACACAGGTTTGCAGAAATGGAAAACCTTTACTTGTATATTATTACAGTTCTATATACCATGTCACATAGCTGTTCAGACACGGATGTCCATATAAATAGAGTAATGCGACTGTGAAACATTTATACCAATACAGTAGTCTGGAAAGGTTCACAGCTGTTGCTGTCCAGGCCAAGCCCTTCAAATTGTACAATAGTAAAGACAGACTGGGCCACATGATACCAAACAATCAACAGTATGTATTGCAGGTGTATAGTTCAGCAGCCTCTATCTACACTCTGTGCAAAATTACTAGGTGGTAAAGACTTCAGTTGACCAAATGGGATACAACTGTTACATAACAAGGCATAACAGACACCATCACAAGCACACTGACAAACAGAACAGTCTGTATGGCAGGAGGAAGTAGGCCTGCATTAACCCAATTTATGTAAGTAATGTAAATATAGGTGAAGTGTACGGTACTGTACATCCAGATACCTTAAGGCAGCTCATCCCTGATACCCCCACATTTTGTAACAGTCTAGGTCATTTATGGTGCATCCCGCCCTAGACTCCATAATACAGGGTCATATACCACTGTTACATACAATGGCCTCTGGAGTGCATAAGGGCACACATGTATTGTGCAGGTGAAGCCCACAAATATATGTCCCCAGCCCCACCGTATGTGTGGGGGATGCAACGACAGTGGACTGATGGCAGCAATGGCAGTGTGATATACTCACAGCCCACTACAGAACAACTCCTGATAGCATGTCATATGTGCAAGGCTTGGTATGTAGGTGGAGGACAGAGGCTGGAACACACACCCATATGTGGAAAACTGTTGCCATACACTAAGCACGTTGCTGGTGTTACAGGATAGTCTGCAACATACACTCAGGGAATTGAGGCTAGAAACATAAATGGATGTAGCCATGTACTGATAGCACTCAACACACAGACTGCCAGTGAAATATCTGTCACAGGACCCGTGTGGTGGACAGACAAAACATGATAGGCACACCTCTGGCCACCAAGAGGACAGGCCCACGGTTGAGAGCTATACCGACAGACTGCATTCCAAGGTAAACTAGTACATACACACACACACCCTGTAACACCAGTACTATACAAAGCATAACACAACTCTACTCACACTCTGTCTGTAGTTCTGGAACCTCCTACAAATATGTAGCTGGCCTGAGTGTGTCGGTTCTCCTGTAAGAGGTATTGCTACCTGCTATCTGTAACACTGATGCCCATTTAGGTGGGAGGTTGGCATAATGGTTAAAGGTGTTTACCTTGCAAACACAAGGTGCAGGGTTTGATTCTCACAGGGAGTAGTTGGCTAGGCTTAAAATAGCCTAGTAATAATCTATAAACCTATGAACACACAGGAAGGATGTCCATCACACAGGAAAGGAAAAGGGACCACGCCCATATGATGTAGGGATTTATAGTAGGTGGTTGCCATGACCGTGGTAATTGGAAGTACTACTCAGCAAGCTGCATGCAGTTAGCAAGTGTAGGACACCGATTGGTGCAGAGGTCAGCACCAAAGTGAATCACTTACTAAAGCAATCTACTCAAAGCAGCTCAATCCAGTCACTGGAGAGAGAGGGAGAGGGAAAGAAAAAAACTACAGCTCAGCAAGCTAACAGCTGAAGATGCAGGCATTTAGGCAGCTGCCATTCATAAAGACATCATCCCCACAACAGGTATGCAAAGTATATGTACATGTATTAAAATGTAGTACTTGGTCCATCATAATGGGATAGATTATGTGGAATGAGTTATATGTGCCATCAGGTGTAGTTTTGATGATGTTCAACTGAACAACTGCTATGGACAATAGTGTCTGTCCCTGTGGGTAGTGGGCCATAGCTGTTAACTGTGCAGGTCAGCACTGACAGACAATATGTAAGCCATCATAGTGTGTGTTGTGCAATGGGAAGTATGTATATGACGTGGCCAATAGCTGGTGGAAGTAATGCCATTATGATGGACATGTGGGAGCCACGGCCCACCAATGGCAGGATACTCAGGTGAATCTGTAATGTAGCATGCTGGAATGCCATAGGTGTGTAATAGGGTTACCTGCAAACAGGTCCCATATATACCCCACTAATGTCAGGCCGTGTTCATATGTGTTACAAGTCTGTGTTGTAGCAAGGCAGAACAGTGCAGCTATGCAGGAAGGTGTTGTGAGACTGTGGAGCTGATGTCTGAATGTACCCCACATATAGGTATGCATATGTGTACATATGTCACATATATAATATACAAGGATATGTATGTATGTATATCAGCATATATGTCCAAAAATATACATATAACCATGTGTAGACATATATGTGCACATATATATGGCATCACATATATCTACACATACATATATACCTATTTGCACATGTCTACATATGTACACACACAAACATATATGTATATAAAGACACGTCCCCTATATCACTACCACAGTGATGTGTGCTATGTGCGAGGCAGCAGCACACATAGCAATACACACAGATATCTACAGCTGGCAGTGGGTGCACCATGGACGGGTATGTCACATGTTAGTCCCTTCTTGGCACCACGCTGCCCCCGTCTGAAGTATGCGATGGGAATATGGGGAAGTATGGCAGGTACACATGTGGAGGTGGTCAGGACTGGTAGATATAGAGGACAGTCTACAGAGGTGGTATGTGACACATGTGGTGGGTAAACTCCGTGGATGGGGTGTGTGGTCTGTGATGTGGACACCCAATGGTCCCCAATATGGGCACAATGGGAACAAGCCTCCCAGCAACTGCTACTCACAACAGCAGTCCACGTCCTGAAGGTGCTTGGTCTGCAGGTTGAGCAGGAGGAGCATGTTGGCCATGTGAATGTGTACTGGGTGCCTCAGACTGATGTAACACGTCCCTCATTTGTCTGTGGAGCCTGGTATAGAACAGACCCTAGACCTGAGCTCAGGGGACAGGAACATGGTTTGTGCCCTGAGGGGGGAGGCAACATCCCCTGGGTGGTTCCGCCTGATGATATTGCTGTAACAGTACACAAGGCGGCCCCAGGTTGGTACACACATGTGATGTGACCAGGTATCATGGGCAGATGGGTGTGGAGAGGTGATCAGCTGGCCAATACAACATATACATGTTGTTGTGCAACTGTTATAGAACATTTGTTGGTAGTAATAATCTACACAATCGCGGTACATGTCCAACAGCATGCATAGATATCCCCAATAACACAGACGGTCAGATGTGCAGCAATCTCAGAGCAACCACCCCACTGTCATATATGTAAAGTACAGTTGTGTACACTTACCATAAATGTAGATGTTCGAGTGTATTCACTGTTGCAGTCATTACATTTGGGTTATACGCCTGCAGGTAGCCCTCAGTCGGCCTGATTAACAAAGTCTTGGGTCCTGCGTTGGTTGCTGTCCCTTCTTCCATGATGTCAAGTCGTCAGGGGTATAAAACATGCAGCCGGCGCCATTACATCAGTTTTTCTTACCCCAGATGTCAGGTGCCCCCCTAATGGGAAGCACTTAATATAAAAGTACAAAGATATACCTCCAACAAAAAAGCAAATACACCAAAAAGGCTTTTAAGCATAGTAAAGGAAAGTAGAGGTATAGCCAAAAGAAGTTAGGGGACTGGAGGGAGGGTAACCAGGACTGCAACAGTGAATGCACTCAAACATCTACATTTACTGTAAGTGTACACAACTATACTATGTTCTTCATGTTTCACTGTTGCAGTCATTACATTTGGGTAGATTCCCAAAGCTATGGTTGGGAGGAGGAATTTAGATAGCATTAGGGCCAGCTATAAGGCCCTGCAAGACTGCAGTGGCAAAGCCAGCTCTGGATTTAGAGAAAACTGGCAAATGATAATGCTTGGTGAAAGTATGTACAGAACTCCAGGTAGCGGCTTCTAGGATGTCCCTGGTAGGGACGCCTCTGAGAAAGGCTGTAGAGGTAGATGCAGCCCTGGTGGAGTGAGGTCTGATCCCCTGGGGGATAGGTTGTCCATGGTGCTTATAGCAGAAATGAACACAATGGCTTATCCATTTAGAAATGGTTTGCTTTGAAACAGCCTTCCCCCCTCTGTCCCTGCAGCAAATGCCACCAACAGTTGTTCAGATTTCCTTTGAGGTTTAGTCCTGTCCAAGTAGAATCCAAGTTGTCAGTGCACATCTAAGTAATGCAGTATCCGTTCCCCTTTAGTCTGTGGATTGGGGAAGAAGGTTGGCAAATGAATTGACTGATTAAGAGCCACACTGGATACCACCTTGGGCATGAAGGATGGATTGGTTTGGAGGGACACCCTGTCCGCATGAAAGATGATGAAAGGCTCCACTGCCATAAGGGCCTGTAATTCAAGACACCCTTCTAGCTGAAGTGATTGCTAAAAGGAAAGCTGTTTTCCAAGAAAGACATTTTAAGTCTGCAGTAGCAGCTGGCTCGAAAGGAGGTACAGTGAGTTTCTCCAAGACAAAGTTAAGGTCCCAGGCTGGGGTTGGAGCTCTCCTGGGTGGTCATTTGGCCCATCTGAGGAACTGCTTGAGCAGTGGATGAGAGAAGAGGGGAGGTTCTGTGTTATAATGAGCTGAAATGGCTGAGGCGTGGATTTTAATGGAGGAAAAAGACAGGCCCTTGTGAAACATCTCAGTTAATTATTGTAAAATCTGAGGTAAATTGGGTGCTGCTGTGCTCATCCCTTGAGACTGGTTCCAGGCACAGAATCTTTTTTCGGCATAAGATTTCCTAGTACTAGGCCTCCTCACCTCTAAAACGATATCCATCACAGGTTTGCTGAGGGATGATAAGGGAGAGATTAAGTAATTAGCCAGGCTGCAAGGTTCAGTGTTAGAAGCGGAGGGTGCAGAATCTGGTTCTCCTGCTGAGACAGCAGGAAAGGAGTCTGAGGCAGGTGCCATGGAGATAATCATGAAACACTGCACAAGAGGGGGTACCAGTGTTGGCGCGGCCAGTCTGGAGCAATCAAAATCATCTTTGGTTTGTCCTGTTTGATTTTTAGTAGTACTTTGGAGAGCAGAGGCAGAGGGGGGAAGGCATAGACTGATAGGTTTTTTCCAGCTGAAGGACAAAGCATCCACTTTCCAGGCTTGTTTGGTAGTTCTGGGGAGAGGCAAATAGGTCTATATCTGGGCTCCCCCATTTGCTTGTCAACATTTTGAAAATCCTTGGTTCCAGTTTCCACTCATGTGGGTCCATGAGGTTTCTGCTTAGTCTGTCTGCCATTGTATTTAGTTTTCCTGGCAGGAATTGAGCTTGTATGCGAACTAAGTAGCACAAGGATCTGTTCCACAATGCCATGGCTAGTCTGCAGAGGGGGTAAGAATGTGTACCCCCCCCCTGCTTGTTTATGTACCACATAACTTTTAGTTATGTACTCACCATAACTTCAGATGTTTGGGATCCATCTCGCCTACATTCTGACTGACGGGTTCGGAGCCGATCCCTCGGCTCCGACTCGGCACGCTTATGCCAAAGGGTGAAGTCTCTTATTGGCTGAGCTTACTATATCCCAGGATGCACCACTACCAGTCCCCCAGATCTAGTTTGTCCGCATACATGCACACATGCAAGCACTGCTTATATAACATCGTCAGAAGAAACAAGATAAAACAGTAGAACTCAAAACCGTTCAATCTCTTCTGATCTCCAAGGCTGGGGAAGGAGGGTGGGTATTAGGAATGTAGGCGAGATGGATCCCAAACATCTGAAGTTATGGTGAGTACATAACTAAAAGATGTTATGTGATCCTATCTCGCCTACATTCTGACTGATGGGACAGCGTCCCTAGCACCTGAATCCTGGGTGGCTCACTGGAAAACACTCCTGAGTACCGTGGAACCAAATGATGCTCGCCCTTTAGATGCCACATCCAATTTATAGTGGGAAATGAAAGTGTGCGGATTGGACCAAGTAGCCGCAGCACAAATCTCAGAAATAGCGAGCTTAGAATGAAAAGCTATAGAAGTAGCCATAGCTCTGGTAGAGTGAGCTTTGATAGATGTTGTAAGTTGCTTATTCAGAGGAATAAGCCTGAGTTATACAATCTCTAATCCATTTGGAGATAGTAGCTTTTGTGATGGTTTTACCCAATTTATTGTCTGAGAAGGACACAAACAACTGGTCTGATTCTGAATTTGCTGAGTCCTGTCTAGATAGAAGCGCAATTGCCTGTGAACATCCAATTTATGGAGAGTGTATTCTGCTTCATTGGAGAATTTTGGAAAGAAAACTGGAAGCTCTAGAGATTGTTGGAGACAGAGATTAGAACAGACCTTTGGGACAAAAGATGGATTAGGCCTAAGTGATACTCTATCCTTGTGAAAAATCAAGTACGGAGGTTTGATAGATAGGGCTTGAATCTCTGAAACCCTTCTTGCAGAGGTAATTGCAACTAAGAAGGCAGTTTTCCAAGACAGATATTTTAACTCACATGTAGCAGCCGGTTCGAAGGGGAAGATGTTAATGCACAGCACCAAATCAAGATCCCACGGAGGCGCAGGATGAAAAACTGGGGGTCTTAACAGCCCCGCACCTTTAATGAAAGTTTTGCATAATCTGCTGCTCATCAACGGAGGATCCATGGACTCGTGAAATTTAGAGATAGCCGCTAGTTGGACTTTAATAGTAGAGACAGAAGATCCTTGATTAAACAGGGATGTTAAGAATTTCAAAACCTCTGGGATTGGAGCAGTGATAGGGTCTAACCCCTGAGTTGAACCCAGATAGCAAACCTCTTCCACTTACTGAGGTACAATTTCTTAGTGGTGGGTTTGTGGGCCGAAGATAAAATGTGAATAACTTCCGGGTCTAATGTGTGATTTCTGACTAAAGTCGGAAGTGGAGGAGCCAAGCTGTCAACTTCAAGGTGTGAAGGGACTGGTGTTGTCGTCCCGACTGATGAATTAGCAGATCCGAGTTAGATCTAAAGTCCAAGGATCGTCCACCGCATGTTTCTTCAGGTAGGAAACCATACCTGACGAGGCCAGTGCGGAGCAATTAGTATCATTGTGGACCCCGATTGAGAAGCTTTCTGAATGACTTTGGGAGAAGTGGAATCGGAGGAAAGGCATAAAGTAGCCCTGTTGGCCAAGGTTGTGCTAGAGCATCCATAGCTGCTTCCCCTGATGTGGAGTCAAGGAGAAGAACCTTTGCACTTTATGCTTTGTGGTGTTGCAAACAGGTCGCAGCACAGCCCCCATCTTCTGAAAACCTGAGCTGCTACTGTTTCGTTCAGGGACCACTCGTGAGGAGAGAGAATTGTCCTGCTTAATCTGTCTGCCAATATATTGGATTTCCCGAATGTGGGTCGCTACCAAGAAGCGGCTGGTAGCTACAGCCCATTCCCACACCCTCATGGCCTCTCTGCAAAGGGGGTAAGATCTGGTCCCTCCTTGTTTGTTTAGATACCAGACCACCGACATGTTGTCTGTGTGGATAGCGATAATGCCCTGAGGGAGAAACTTGTGTAAGGCCTGTAGGGACAGAAGTACAGCCCTCATCTCCAATACATTGATGTGGAGAAAGGTTTCGTCTGGAAGCCAGGAACCCTGAACTAACCTGCCCAGACAATGCCCCCCCCCCACCCTGTCTGGGAGGCATCCGTCGTCAGGGTGACCACTGGAGGGGGAATAACAAAAGGACTTCCCTGATTCAGATTGGATGTCTGAAGCCACCAGCGAAGGTCCCGTTTGCACGTTTCTGTAATCAAAATGGGAGTCGATAATAGCCACTGAAGAATCCTCATGTGCAATCTTGCCAGAGGAACTAGAAGAACCGTGGCAGACATCGAACCTAAAAGTTGCAGGACCATCCTGGCTGGGGCCTTGGATCTTGAAAGCAGGGCTTGAACTTGGCCTTGTAAAGTTTGGATCCTTTCGGTAGGAAGAAAAACGCGCATCAATTTTGAGTCTATCTCTGCTCCTATGAACCTTATGCGCTGAGAGGGCAGCAAGACAGACTTTGACCAATTGAATGTAATTCCCAGGGTAGCACCCAGGGAAAAGGTGGCTTTGAGGTTGTCCATTAGTAGATGACTGGTGGTGGCAGTCAGGAGCCAGTCGTCCAGATAGGGAAACACTTGGAATCCAAGACTCCTCATGTGAGCAGTTACTACTGCCAAGCACTTGGTGAACACCCTGGGGGCTGTGGTGAGACCAAAGGGCAGAGCACAAAATTGGAAATGACTGTCTCCCAGGCTGAAGCGCAGATACTTCCTGGACGCCCAATGTATCGGTATGTGATAATAGGCGTCCTTGAGATCTATGGAGCACATCCAAACATCCTTCTCCAATAATGGGAGAATGGATTGTAACGTGACCATTCGGAATTTGGATTTCGTGACGGATTGGTTTAGTCTGCCGAGATTCAATATTGGTCTCAGGTCCCCTGTCTTTTTTGGCACTAAAAAGAACCTTGAGTAATTTCCGGATCTGATCTGGTCTGTGGGGACCGGTTGGATGACTCCTTTTTCTAGCAGCTTTAACGCTTCTGCGGCAGCAATTTCCCTTTGACTGGGTGGTGGGTCCGGGATTTTTTTGGACGGTGGGGGTGAGTGTGTGAAGGGAATGGTGTAACCTCCGGCAATAATCCGAAGCACCCATCTGTCCTGAGTGATTGACTCCCAGGCTTTTAGGTGCTTGGCAAAACGGCACCCGACTGGCTCCGGAGCAGCACAGCCGGGCAATCCCTCATGAAGTGTGGGAGGCTGAAGAGCCACGAAAGGACTCGCGGTCTCCAGAATTGCGGGGCCCTCTGCCGCCTCTGGGACGACATCTCCCAGAAAAATTTCCCCGTCCTCTGCCTCTGGAAGGGGAATCTTCCTGCTGTTGATGGAAAAACTTACGTGATTTGCGGAACCACATCTTCCCCCCTCCTTTAGCCTTGGGATAAGGCCGAAAGGGAGTGGAATAACGTGCACCTACGGCAGATAAAGTTTTTCCTTCTTGCTCACAGCGGTAAGAGTGTCTTTAACCTTAGGTCCAAACAAAGAGGACCCATCAAAGGGAGCGTCGGAAGGAAGACTTGAAGGCCTCCGCAAAATGACACAAACGGAGCCAGGCTTGTCTCCGAGAGCCACGCCTGTGCCTGCGCTCTACCCGCCCTTCGGCCGCATATGAAATGAGCCTCATGGACGAGTTAGAAATTGAAGCAAGGATAGCCAACTGAGAGCTAACCGACTGGGCTAGCTGCTCAGGTAGGTTACCTGAGAGGGAATCTGACAGCTCTTTGACCAGATCCCTCTGAAGCCTAGTAAAATGTGCCAAATAATTCAGGGACCTTAAAGTAAAGGCCGCTGAAGTCAGGGCGCTTCTGCATCGTCCATGCTCCTAGACTCCTTATTAGGAGGATGGACGGACGTTGAAGCCTCTGCCACGTCCTGTTGTGTAGCAGATGCCACCACCATGGCATCTACAGCCACGCCTTTGGTCAGGAACTCCTTCTCGGGTGGGGCAGACAAAAATTTGTTAGGACGAGAAGGGACTGGTTCCACGGTATCTGGATGTTCCCACGCCCTCCGACAAACTAAATCCAGAAGCTCGAAGGGCGGAGACACCCAGGAGGCGGAGGGCTGAGCCCCAAAGGCCTTGAGAAGCACTGACTCATCAGCAGAGGGGGGTTTGGATATCCAGCCGCCTCGTTGTTTGAGGATCTCTAAGATGTCTGCAAATGAGACATCATCCGAGGACGACTTCGGGGACCCCTCCGCATCATCAAGATCAGTGTCCGATGTAATAGACTCGGGGGAGTCCACGTGCTTCCTCTTGCACGATCTCTTCCTTGGGGGCTCCTCTGAAGACAACTCAAGAACCCTCAGGAGGAGGGAACCCCAATGGGGTAACCTCAGGCCCAGGGCTCCGGTGCCTAAGGACAGGGAAACTGCCAAAGACCCAGTCTCCACACCCAGGGAAGGTGCCGGTAAAGCCGGAGAGATGGCCGAAGAAGACTTGGCCAAAGCACTCCTCATAGCTCTGAAAGCCGGACCCCAGAATCCTGGGAGTGTCCGGTCCCGAGCCATGACAGCAGACGGAAGTCCCGCAGCCGAGCACCGAGAGGGAGGCTCGGAACCGACAGCATAGGTCCCAAACATCACCCCAGGTCCAGCCGAAGAAGTCCGTACCAAACTCGGACCAAGGCCGGGTTGGAGTAAGGGTCGGAGCCGACCCTAAGACCTCTACCGGCTCCAACAGCACCTGCTCCGACGGAGCCGAAGCGGTCGGAGGAGGAATGGCAATGACATGGGCATGGGCTGTCGGCTCCGAAGCCAACTGGGTCGGAGCGAAACAAATTTTGAAAGACTGGGGACTGGAACAGTCTTTGGAGCACCCTGTCTATGTCCGAATCTGACATCCTCGATGACCTAGAGGATGCTGAACGGGTTTGAGATGGCCTCTCCAACGGCCCCAAGGGGCTAGGGGACCGGCTCCGAGGCGACTCGATGACTATCGGCGCCGAAGGAATACCCAAACTAGTTTCCATCGGTGCCGAGGAGGGCTTCGGCGCCGAGGAGGAAGTGTCTGAGCGGGCAACCTTCATCGGCTCCGAAACCGGTGGAGCCGATGAAGATGACCCGCCTCTCGATGCCCCAGCCATCGGCTCCGAAGCCAGAGGAGTCGAAACTGGTGGCATCGAGGCAGACCGTTCCGACCTCGGCTCCGAAGTCCTTGGAGCCGAAGGAGAGGCCTGCCTATGTCTTTTGGCGGTCGGATCCGACGGACTGGTCGGAGCAGACGCCCTTTTCTTTAGCAGGAGAAGGAGAGGATGCTAAAGCTTCTTCAAAGGAAGGTTTTATAATGCCTTTCAATATGAGCTTATTTTTCCTCTCTTGGAGGACCCTTGAGGAAAAAGCGTGACACACGCTGCAGGACTCCTGCAAATGTTTTGCACCCAAACAATAAACACAGAGAGAGTGGTCATCTGTGATAGACATTTTAAAGTTGCACTTGGTGCACTTTTTAAAGCCTGAAGGCCTAGGTACCTGAGACATTCTGAGTTAGTCAAAACACAGTACAAACACTGTAAATAGAAAGAATTTTTTTACTTTGTCCTTCTTTTAAAAGAAAGAGAAATATCAGTAATATACAGGATCTGAGATCCCTAAACAGAACCGAAGTCACCTACAACCAAAAAGACCGGGAAAGGCCTTTCCACACAAGAGGTACTCCTAGTCAACACTCACAACACAAGAATTCACCAAGTGAATTTCACCAAACGCACTCTAAACACAAGAACAGCTGTTAAAACAGCTTTTTTTTGAAGAATAAAGAAATTCCTGACAGAAAAACTAGTGAAAATAATCACTACTTAGCTCAGCCAGCTCGAGACCACGTCTTCACTTGTTAGCGGCAAACGAGATCTGGGGGACTGGTAGTGGTGCATCCTGGGATATAGTAAGCTCAGCCAATAAGAGACTTCGCTCTTTGGCATAAGCGTGCCGAGTCGGAGCCGAGGGATCGGCTCCGAACCCATCAGTCAGAATGTAGGCGAGATAGGATCACATAACATCAGTGGTGTTGTCCAGCTTTACCATTAGTTGTCCTGGAAGAATGTGGTCCTTGAAGGCTGTCAGAGCATTCTATACAGCTAACATTTTTTTTTATTGATATGCAGGTGCATTTGACTTGGGTTCCATTTGCCCTGAATGCACTTCCCTGCCAGGTGAGCCCCCCATGCATAGTCTGATGCATCTGTGGTTAGGGTTTGGGTGGCAGGGGGTGGTGTGAAAGGTAGTCCCTTGTTTTGGTGGCAGGCCTCTGCCCACCAAAGGAACTCAAGGAGTAGGCAAGGTATGACAGGAATCATTGTTTCTAGGTCTTCAGAATGTTGACACCATAGGCTTTTTAGATACCACTTTAGTTTCCTCATATGCAGTCTTGCATATGGAATTAGATGAATGCAGGAGGCCATGAACCCCAAGGCTTGCAGTATTTGTCTTGCAAATAGCAGGGTTTTTGTGGCCACTTGATTGAAGTAGGTTGTCAAATGAATTTGTTTCTCTGGCGTGAGGTAAGCCATCTGGGAAGTTGTATTCAAGCTTGCTCCTAGGAAAACAATTTGCTGACAGGGTACCAGGTGTGATTTCTTTTCGTTTATGGTGTACCCCAGACAAGTTAGAACCCTTTGTACAAAGGCCAGAGGATTCAAAAGTATGTCCTGGCTTTCTGCCTGAATTAGACAGTCGTCCAGGTATGGGTATATTTGACTATTTCTTTGCCTGCAAAATGCAATAACTGGAGCTAGGCACTTTGTGAATACCCTGGGTGCAGTAGATAAGCTAAAGGGCAGTGCCGAGAACTGATATTGCGTGTAGCCTGCTTTGAAGCGTAGGTATCTTCTGTAAGATTCCCTGACTGGGATGAGCAGGTATACTTTTTTTAAATCTAGTATTGCCAACCAGGCATCTTTGCCTAGCATAGGAAGTAATTGGTGAACAGTCAGCATACTGAATTTTGGAATCTCCAAAAAGGTGTTTACAGTAGACAGGTCCAGGATAGGATGCCATGAATTGTCTTTTCTGGGTACCAGGAAAAGTCTTGAGTAGAAACTTTGTCCCTTTCCTCTTCTGGTACCAGCTGAATAGCCCCCATGCTTAAGAGAGCAAGTACTTGTTTTGGGGCCTCTGCCCACTGATTTGGGGGTAGGTCTGGCCACCCGCTTGGTGTTGGCAACATGTGGAAGTGGAATCTTTATCCCTGGGACGCTATATTTAAAACCCATTTGTCCTGGGTAATGAATTCCCAATTCTTTGCATGAAGAGCAATCTTTCCCCCCAAAGGGGAAGTCAGTTGATAAGTGCTTGGAAATTTTAAAAGGAAGTCATTGAGACAGTTTACCATAGGGGGGAGTCTTACTGTTTACAGATTTGGAAGTGGAGGCCCCCCACTGCTTAGTTCTGTGTATCCCCTGGGAATGAAACCTGGGGTTTTTGCTGTGTCTGGGTTTGGCTTGAGAAGACCTGGAAGGGGCTGGACAGGACCAATTCTTGGAGGGCCAGTACCTACTAAATCTAGGAGGCTGAACTTGTAAAAAAAATCTTTAACAGTTTGCATAGATTTAGCTTTATCTTCCATCTTTTTAAGAACTTCCTCAGCCTTGTTGCCAAATAGGAGGTCCTGATTTAAAGAAGCATCCAACAATTTAGCTTTAACATGATCAGGCAAAGATTGCTCCTTAAGCCAAGCATGCCTTCTGAGCACAGACCCAGTAACAGCAGCCCTGCAAGAGGCCTCTAATGAATCAAAACCACATTGCAAAGTATGTTTTCCAACTTGCTCTGCAGAATGCATTAAATCCTGTAATTCTTTATTTTCCACAGGGTCAGGAATCAACATAGCTTTCTGTTTAAGCAGTCCAATAACATGTTGCTGATACTTTAACATATGAAACTGGCAGTTTAAACCCCTAATGGCCAAAGTTTCACAAGTGTAAACCTTCTTACCCCATCTATCCAGCGCCCTGGAGTCTCTATCAGAAGGGGTAGGAGTTTTAGCAGTACAACCCTTAATGCCCTTGGGCCCTTGTGAAATGGTCTCTGGATCTGCAATAGGATTTTTAAAAAGGAACTTGTGGAACTCGGGGATCCTGTAGTATCTGTCAGGTTTTCTGGGAGCAGGAGGCAGGGGATCAGGGGCCAAACTAGAGTCTGAAAAAGCATCATTAACAATGTCTAGTACAGGAGGAATAGCTAAAGGCCTATGCTGAGTTAGGAAAAGGAAATCCCTAAGCCTCTTTTTTGAATTAGAAAAATCCTGGCTTTCCCAGTGGAAATGCTCCCTTAGGGTGTGCAAGGTTTCCCCAAAAGAAAAATCCTCAGGAGGGGAAGCAGAGGGAATGGAGCCCTCTGCATCAGAATCTTCATAAGTAGATAAGGGCAAATCCAGATCATCAGAAAAAACAGAATCCTGATCAGAAGATTCATAATCAACTTCAGTCCTAGGCATCTTAGAAGGGGGGGGGGTTGGCCACCCCTGATTAGAGTTCTTAGATCTTCAGCCATTCTTATCATTTGTATTTTAGGCATACAGGCCTGAGCATGTGGCCTGGGTGTCGGTTTTTTAGGCATGGATCGAGATTTAGGCATAAGTAAAGAAGGAGGTGTCGGTTTAATATGCAAGTCCGGCTCCGGACCCATCCAAGGTAGAGACATACACGGGTTCCAAAGTTGAAGCATCTCGCGGCATACCGGACTCCGAATGGGTCTCAGTAGAGGTCTGCGAATTAGAAGTAGCGGGTATCAGCGACTGGCTTAGGAGAAGCATCGTTGGCAGTTTTGGACCTCGGCGGCCTGTTGTCTTTATCTTTGCATGTTTTCGGAATCCCAGTAGTTGGATAGCTAACCGACGACATTTCTGGATAATTAAACAGAGAACCAAAATATTTACAGGCGAAAATATACAGACGACGGATAGTGCGCTGATTAACTAAAGCACAAAACTGACAGCAAGGTACATCGGGGTCAGGGCCTAGGCAAGGAATACAGTATGAATGAAAATCTTTATGAGGTATTTGCTTTCCACAAGTAATGCAATTATTAACTTTTACTGACATTGGTAAGGAGCAAGAAAAAGTTTCCCCAACGGAGTACTTAGCTTTAGTTGAAGACTTGGGTTCTGAAACTCGAAAACAAAAATTTCAGGAGTCGGCCGACAGGCACTTGCGAAATGCTTCTGCTTCGGGCACTGTGCGTCAAGAAAGACTGATGTAATGGTGTCAGCTGCATGTTTTATACACCTGACGTCATGGAAGAAGGGACAGCAACTGACACAGGACCCAAGACTTTATTAAATCAGGCCTACTGACGGTTACCTGCAGGCAGATAACCCAAATGTAATGACTGCAACAGTGGAATACGAAGAACATCCACAGTGGCCCTGACAATGGCATGCAGGTGAATAGTCTGTAACAGGCCAGCAATGATAAGTGTCCACACAGGGGACATGGCTACAATCACATAGAAGGTGTGGTACAACACAAAATCTGTCCAAACGGTAGTTAAGCTGTAGCCATACCTAATGAGTTGTGTGTACAGTCTGTTGAAGCTGATATGGTGGTGGGGGGGGGGTGACAGAGATGTGTATTACGAACTGTGGTAACCTTGCTGTATGAGTTGCTCAGGCCTGTTTCCATCTTTATGTCTTTCAGGCAAGATGTCACACAGCAGGTTACCAGTGTATTCAGCGGATGAAAATGATATCATCAACCACCTGGTACAGCACTACCAGGTGCTCTTTGGCAGGACAGCCTATGAGCAGCAGGAGCGGACCGCCCTGTGGAATGATCTAGTCCACAGGGTCAATAATGTCGGCCTGGATAAATGCAGTTATGAGCAGGTCTGGCATCACTGCAGCAACCTGCTTCGCAATGCCCGTCGGCATGCTGCTGCAGTCCGGGGGGATCAACTCGCCACGGGGGGGGCATGCCATCCATCCTCCCCTGACACGTGTGGAGGAGTTCCTGGCCAGCCTCGTGGCACCTGCCCATCTGGAACACCAACAACCACTGGACCCCTTCATGGAGGTGGGTGTCACCCACACACCAGCCGAGGAGCGTGCAGGTAAGGACACAGGGCACATCAGTAGACCACTGTTGTGTAAATGTCCGCAGTGGTACAGGTAGATCATGCATATCTGACATGTCATAGATATACTGTGTTGTTGCATTGTAGTGATAAACAGATGTCCAGATGTGGCAGCATTGTGGGAATATACCGGTGATGTATGATAGTACTGCATCCAGCCTGTAGCAGTGCCACAGGTGTGGCCACTGATACTGCATCTCTCACACTCTTATGTCGGTCCCTCTGGGATACAACAAGGCAGCAGCCTGTAGCTGGTGAGTATATCTTATGTAGATGCATGCCAACACACCAGGCATGTGATGGTTTATTCCATGCACACATCTAACACACCTACCCTGAACGCATGCTGTACATGTGTATGTATTGTTGCTGTGAAATGCCCGGTCTCACAGGGGCGACCATGATGGGGCATTGAAAGGGTATGTCACACACCTGCAAGACAACCAACAGCCTGTCATTGTGGAATGTGTCCACAGGGGGTAACATACTGTTGGTAGACATGGCCTACAGTAGTGACATGTTCTGAACAACACCCATATACAGTGCAACACCAGTGTATATACCTGTACGGCAATGCCAACTGCAGCAGAGATACACTATGGCATAAGGCATTACAATAGTCCACATTATCAGCTGGGTCTAGGCTGCAACATGTGGTGCTCAGTGTATGGGACACTGCAAAGTGACACAAATAAGTAGGGATTACCTGTCATGCATCTGCATAACAGCTGAAGGGGGGGGGGTCTCAGCAGGACACACCAGTGCACTGCAGCAGGGATCCTAAGAATGGTAGGAATGGCTCTATCTGCATATAGTCAGGTTCAGGACCTGTGGCAGCCATAACCCTACCCACACTACAGTAGTGACGGCATTGTGTGAACACCATGGGATGTGCACATCAGTAGACCTTGCAATCATGCAGAATACGGGGACATGTGTAGGGTAGACTGAACATACACTGGCAATTGCAGAAGGCCCACGCTGGTATACCCCTGCTATGAGCAGTGACTGCTGTAGTACACACAACAAGAGGTGTGATAAATCATCATAAGGATGTGCACACATATGCCCACATGGTGTGTATGCATTGCGGTCAGCAGCCGCACACCTAACACAATCTGTAGACACTGCATGTGAAAGTACAGGACATATGTCACATACCGGGCTTGTGTACTGCTAAGATATGCAGTGCTGTGGTCACATAGCAGATCAAAGATGTGTGTGTAAAATCAATAAAGGTGTGTACACCCCCCATAGCCACGGCATGCTCCGATGGTTGTCAATGTAAGCATTTCTGCAGTGGTCATACATGGTCTGTTGATACTGACAGCTGTAAATCAGGCATCCACCAATGACAACAGTCCAAATATCATCCCAGGTATGTGTTGCTGAAAAACAGAGGGGCTGTGAGAAGTAAAGCTGACAAAACTGACACAGTATTACACATTCTACAATGGGTTGCACACCTGTGAGTTGTGGTGCATAGTACGTGGCAGGGTGCAGAACAGGTGCACAGCAATACTGTGTACATCGGTGCAGTGGTATCCAGGGAAAGGGACATCACCTAGTCACAGCACATGCATCACAAACATGTATACTGTTACTAGCATGGACCGACTATAGCTGAACTGCATGCTGTTCTGTACCATATGTTCTGCATGTTGGCAGATTAGAGGAGTGTGTGTACGATCATTGTGCAACCTCACCTGTATGTGTGCGTGTGTGCGCATCCTGGTGGTTAGTTTGTCAGGAGGGTCACTCTGGTGAAGTGGTGGGAGGTAGATGCATGTATGTTGCCAGTGTGCATATGTGTGTTTGTGTGTGTAGCCATGTATGCACATGCGTGACTGTGAGGTGTTCATACGGCTGTACCCCCCTTTGGGATCGTGCAGTACATGGACTGCCACATTACACACCAGGAATACCTGTCATGTGTGTAATCACAGGACAGTAAATAGTATAATATGGTCTGTAGCATGGAACAGGCATCCCTGAGGGAAGGTAGGCTCCAGGTATACATGTAATATCGCAGTCAGCAGAGAGGTCACCTACAACCCACGTATGCAGCTCTACAGATGCATTGGGGAAGTAAAAAGTCAACACCAGGGAGTGTATCCAAATATTACAGGTGTCACATGATGGGCTGACGGAGCAGCATATCTGGCATGTACTGAGCATTACATACACATGACACACCAGTGGGAGCTATTATGGATACAACATAGTAGTCCACACATACAGGGGCCATGCACAGCATTCTGGCCATACAGAGGGTGCATACCGAATGACAGCAGTGAGGCCATATAAATCCACTACACACAGGTCAGGCAGGTAAAGTAGCAACAGGCCTTGTGTTGTGGCCGCTTGTGTGGGCATTTAGAGGACTGTGATGTTAAATGAGTGATGTGTGCATGTTAACAAGTGTAACGCAGGATGGGGTAACACATGGACATATACATGGGACTGTCTGTAAAGCTATGGACAAGTAGGTATTACGGAGGTGTGTGTGTGTGTGTGTGTGTGTGTGTGTGTGTGTGTGTGTGTGAGTGTGAGTGTGAGTGTGAGTGTGAGTGTGAGTGTGAGAGTGAGAGAGAGAGTGTGTGTGTACTGTTAGGCAATGCTGTACAGGTTTTAAACTGCATTTATTGTTTTCCCCCACAGGTGGCGAGGTGGGTCAGGGTCCCTCTCCTGCATGCAATCTGATGCAGGTGTCCACACAGACACCAATGAAGCTGATAATGTTGAGGCACAGGTGGGGTTGTCAGGGGCTGACTGCGCCAACATTTGACATCCCCCTTTTAGCCACCACACCCCCGCACACAGTTGCAGTGCCTATACACACCCCATCACCAGTGACCATAGCAGAGGGACAGCTGGCGTTCAGTGGCAGTGCACAGGAAAGTGTGGTAACCATGCCTACTGTGTCCGGTCGCAGCAGGCATAGCCGGATGTCCGGCAGGCTGCCACATAGGCAGATGTCCCAGGGTGCTCGTGGCAGGGCCGCTGGACATCATGCCCCTGGCAGAGGCGACATAGCTGCGACCAGCAAAAGCAGGTTTCAGGCTGTAATGGCGGTGGAGGCACGTATTGAGCGTTACACCAGACAGGGCCTTAGGCTGCAGAGGGCTGCTCTCGCATCTGTAAGCGACAACCTCCGTGAACTGTCAGGTGCCATCCGTGCTTCTACCGAGCAAGCGGATAGGACAGCATGATGAGATGATGGCCCTCATCTGCCGTGGTGTGTCTGTGCTTCAATGTGTGGTGGGGATGTGGTGACGCCAGCGTGAACATGGGCCAGCAACACCAACAGCTGACAGTCAACTTGGATGTACTAGGACACCAAGGGGCTCCCGTAGTAGCAGTAGCAGACCCAGCAGTGCGAGGGGTGTGCTGTTCACACCACAGCAGGCGACGTGCATGTGGTCCTGGCCAGTTGAACCCCTGGGCAGGCGCAGTCCACGTGCCCGTGGCCGGAGGCAGTGAACTGCACACCCTGCCAGATATGGTCTGCAGCGGTTCATAAACACCTGTGTAGAGCAACGACAAGGCAGAACTGTGTGCATGCATACCCACACACTATGCAAATACACCTAGGGCAACCCCAAATTTACACACACCACATCACCTCAGCCAACTCCCCAGAGTACACCCCTCATCCACACACATGGTGTCAAATGTATGGCCCACCCTCAGCCTCTGGCAAACCAACACCACACCCTATGCATATGATGATACCTGTGCCCCATCCCTGCCATCGATGGAGGGACAGGCTGATATGGTTCTGATGCACACGGTGACTGTACAACAGTGTACCACAGTCCTGCAGTGCAACATGTAGGGAATAGAGTGTGAGGCATATTTGGCAGGTAGTGTAGCCGTCCAACAATGATGCCTTATAGCTGTTAGTAACACTAGTTGGCTGTGGTCTCTAAAATGTTATGCAATTGTGTTGTAGGTGTACATGTGCTAGCACGAGGATGACCTGTGCATATGATGATACCCGTGCCCCATCCCTGTCATCCATACAATCAAAGCAGGGACAGGCTGATATGGTTCTGATGCACATGGTGACTGTGCCTCAGTGTACCACAGTCCTGCAGTGTAACATGTTGTAGGGAGTAGAGTGTGAGACATATTTGGGAGGTAGTGTAGCCATCCAGCAATGATGCCTTATAGCGGTTAGTAATGCTGGTCGGTTGTGGTCCCTAAAAATGTTATCCATGTGTGTTGTAGGTGTACGTGTCAGCACGAGGATGGTCTGCAGTCATACTACACAACGGGGTATGTCACTGTGCTGACACCATGGCAGTGACATATCTGGGGTACAGTTGAACACGTCACAGGTTACTATACCTGTTATTGCTTGGGCCACATGGACAGGTGGCCCGCTGCGGCATGCCTGCAACCTGATGTAGATCAATCCACATACATACACACTGTTACTTGCCAACACTGGGACTACACCCCTACCTAGCAGTGTCGTGATACTGACATGTGTGGCTTACACTGTACACACCGCACAGCATTTAGGGCGAGGTGTGTCCCAGGTTACATGGTACACGCAGAACATCCCCCGGCATGTACAGTATGCTGATGGGGGATGTAATGCATGTATGTGGACGATACGTAGTGTGGCATACCGTCATATGCACATTTACAGATACAGAACAGTCAGACACACATCTGAGATACCCGGGCCTATCGCTGCTAACTACCTTGACCATGTCTCCAATGTGTTACAGGTAGGCTGCACACATCACATGCATAACTGGCTTGGATTGTGGTAACAGTTACCTGTATGATTGATGGTGACAGTGGTAACCATAACGTGGTACATGGCACATATACCTGGTGTACCTTGGTGTAACAACAGTGTACACAGCACCCACATCCCCAACTGGATATTTTACTCCCTGAAACCCATGATGACACTCTGCTACACCCACCATCACACATTGGCCACGACTGAGACACAACCCATAGTATACCCCAACATTGGTACTACAGGGATATACATCTCATGCACATGCCATATGCGTAATAAAGCGTCAATCAAGTGTAGGTTGCCTGTACATATCCCTGCGGGATACCTGCCATCTGCACAGGGACTGACAGTCATCAGCTTGGCAGGTAGCTATGCAGTAGCATGAGTGCGTTGACAGACCAGTAAGGGGCATATACTGTGACACAGCTCACACACCAGGGATATGACAGGGAGTCATCGTTGTCCAGCCATGCTCGCAGGTGTGCCTGTTGTCAGTACTACATTAAGCACTCTGCTCTTGCCTGGGTTAGCACTGTCAACAGTAGTACTGCCATGATACACTACATGCCAGTGTGACAGCACGTACCCTGGGCTACTACACCTGTATGTCACACATTCACACGGATTACAGTGCTGTACAGGCCTCATATACATCTGTGACCCACACATTACACTCACACCCCTTGCTACTGTAATGACAGCACATAGGTGCATGTATTGAACATGGCATTACATACACTTATTATAGGTTATCAGACTGGGTTGTGTGTCCTGGTTTAAGCACAAACCACTGTATAGATAATCCAATAAATAACACCAACGCTGAGCAAAAACCACCTTTATAACGACACAAAGCTTTCATATATTACACCCTTTCTCAATGCTTAATACAGGTTCATTAAAAAACAAAGTTTAAATAAGAGTCATAAAATCACATGACACACAGCCCAACATCATGTGAACAAATTAAAGCAATAGTGCAATAAAAGATTAAATAGTATCTATAATACAAAATTTACATATATAAGAATTTTCATGTATACAAAAATACATTAATAAGAAAAATTACATACATAAAGAAACTTTTTACATATAAGAGAGAAAATATATACTATTTACATTTGTAAGAATACATACAAGCCTTACTTTAACTTATTACGCTGTATTTTAGTCAAAACAGGCTTCAGAGAAACAGCAGAGTTCAAGCCTGGTTGACTATCTGCTGAAAATCTAACAATCCATTCAAACTCCTTGACCTCTAATGAATTCCCCATATCGCCTCCTCTAATGTATGGATAAACAACGTCAATTACTCTAAACTTAAATTTATGATCTAATAGTCCTGGTTACCATGGCTAAGCTATGCTTAGCAAGTATCTACATTGCTGCAATATAACAGCTAAGCTGATTTACGCATTGGTAAGCGCTGCCTACACTGTGTAAGTGCTCTTACGTTTACCCATAGCTTAGCACAGCTTAGTTTCACTCAAACCCGCACAAACACGCTTAAAGCTGCTCAAAACTGCCTTAACCACTCTGTATCGGACAGTCCTTGTTCTGCCCAGCAACAAAATGAACAGCCCTTGCAGGTCTTGAACCCAGGACCCTTTACACTGAAGTCACAACGCTTAACCACTACGCCATGACCACTGTGGAGACAGCTGCTGTTTTACCAATATAGCTGTCAATACACATAGAGTAGTATTGAACAATTGCCTTTACTTCCTAAATTGTGTAGTCCTTGTTATTAATATGACTGTTGCATCACATATGTTGTTTTATCATAATGTACACATAGCAGATACAGACGGTGATATACATGTGGGAGGGTATACACAACCGTGACATTTACTCATGACAGGAATATGGTTGTATACATATCATAGGTGTACATATGTCTACATGTATACTCATACATATGTCTGTATACACATCTGTATAGTGCAACATATATGTGGCAATGTGTACATCCCTTCATATGTACATATGTATACTTAAATATACACGTGTATATGTACATATAGATGTGTGTAGATAGCTATATATGTATGCACATCTTATATGTACAGATATGCCTAGTTATGTTGTGTGTATATATATATATATATATATATATATATATATATATATACATATACACACATATATATATACATATACATATACACACACACACACACACACACACACACACACACACACACACACACACACACACACACACACACACAGATAGATATCTGGATAATTATATGTACATATATTTTCACCATATGTCCTGGACATGGCATGTAGCCCTACCCCAGCCCCTATAGTCCCAACGTCGTAGTGCAAGGGGATGTCAGGTATATATAGCAGGTATATTAGTAGACTATTGTTACTGTAACTGGGACCGTCTTCACAGACATGGTGTGTGTGGGAGGTCACATCTGCTTTTCACATGTGTGCCATTGGCTACTGACAGACATCCTAAGGACAGATGGGTATAACACATGACTGGTATACATATGGCACCATAGGTTATGCATTCACACACCCCTGTCTGGCCTGACATATAATGACCGCTGGTACAGGGGTGCCATGGCCACATACTACCCACTAGATATTGACATACATCTGTACAGCATCCCACTGCGTTGTCTGACATACATGACTGTTAAGGGCGGCCCGGCAGCAGTACATCTGGCAAGTATCTGCACATGACATCTCACTGGTTAAGTACACTAAGCTGTTAGGCATGTAACCATGCACTGTGCAGGCTACAGGCAGACTGGCTCAACACTGGCCTACATCTCCTATGGGGGAATGCACATGTACCTCTATACAGCCATGTCACAGCACAGGGTAAGCTGCACCCGTGTGAAAATGCATAACCACAACCAATGTGAACACCGCCACATATGGTAAGGTAGCATAATATTTCAGTATATGGACTATCTGTTCAACACCATCCTCATATGTGCCACTCACAGACTAATCCTACATATACTGGGCTGCTACACAGTTTGGTCTGCTGGCTGTCTGTGATATGGGACATGTGTGTGTGTATGACCCCACAAACATGTAAGCCATATGGTAACATATAGTGCGGAGCAGCATGTAACATCAGATAGGATGGGACCTAGAACAGTGACATCTACCACAGTCTGTACACAGGCTAAATTACATATTAACAATACACACACTGTACACAGACCTCGGTATTGTACAAACAACCACAGACTGTCCAGGTTATGTCATCAAATATAATCCCTACTGTACATAACATATGTAGCAGTCTGATCTCTCACTGGCTTATCAGATATGATGACACTAATGATGGTGTACAGCACATATGCACCTCTTAATGCACGACATATGTACAGAGGTTGACAGAGTTGTGGCTGGAAGCACATACACAGGGCCAATATTGACATGTTGCTGTGATAATCTTATACATTTACTGTTTTAACAGGGTTTGTTGCAACATATGTCCTAGGAGGGATATGAGGTGAGTAACTGTCACGGCTTTCACCATCTACAGACTGCAATCCTCACACTGAATTCCAAAAATGATGGCCAAGTGCGGCAGTTGCAAGGCTTGTAAATACATCAACGACTGTCCCTATGTTTCTGTGGGTAACTACAAATGGACGTTGAAGAGTCCAGGTTATTGCAACTGCAACACCAATATGGTAATCTATGTAGCCACCTGTCTTTCCTGTCCAGCATTTTATATAGGTATGACGACTAGAAAGTTGAGACACATAATTTTAGAACACTACAGGAACATAAAAAACAAGAAATCTACCAATGCACTATACAACCACATCAACAACTGTTCTAATTTTTTTTAAAAATTTGTTTTATGTTATAGACAGGCTTTGGACAAAAGAGTTTGGGGGAGATTACAAAACTATCTTGGAGGTCAGGGAATGCCTTTGGCAGATTCGATTAGATGCCAACAAGGTTCCCGGCATTAACAAAGCTTTATCCCTAGCTTGCATATTAAAGCACAAGGCAGCTTGTATTTAACATTTTTTCTATATATTTTGGACAACTTACAAAGAAGGTTTCAATATTTATTATTTATACACATGTATATTATATTCATTTTGTATATATTTTACACTTTCCCAATAAATACAGGTATGATGCGATTAATTAACAATATTTACAATGTAACCTTACAGTCTAATAACACAGTTTATATTTTCAAGTTTTTTTAATGAATTTAGTTTTGTATACAAGTATTCAGTTCTGCTTTTTGTATCATTGTATATCATTAGGAAGAAATGATTCTTGAAGTTTGCACAAGTAAATATCCTTTTTGAATGGGCAACTACAGGGTTAATTGACACACAATTTGATTAACAGAAGCTGTGACTCATTACGTTCAATTGGTTTTGATTATAATAATGACCATTGAAAGTATATATAGATTTTTTTAAAATGTAACAGACTGACTCTGAAGATGCCCTATCAGGGTGAAAGCGCTTAGTCAGTGAAGTTTTATGTAGTTCTAATAAAAGGTTGGTGATTTTATCTTGGCAACACTGCTGTGCTTTTTATTTTTATTTGCAATCCTCACACTACCTTCTGCAGTTCACAGATGTGTTACCCACAGAGCATCTAAGGCAAAACACATTGCTCAGTCTGCAGATGACCCTAAAGATGGGGATTCCTCATAAACATATAACTGACACGGCAGGTATTAAAACATGTAGGACAGCCATATCCACACACACACAGTTAAACCAACGTTACTCCAAATGCAGTATAGCAGTACTTACAGTCTGTAGTCAGGTCAAGCACATCCCCCTCCTGTGTGTTGCCCTGTTTCCACAGTGTATGTTGTTAGAGGTAAATCCCCAATCCATCTGAGATGCTGTTTGCCAAATGGATCTACTTCCTGCTCACAGTGAATGAAAAGGGCCAACACCAACATGATGTTCCTAGAGTGTGTTTGTGTTTCCATACAATTGGCTATGGGAATGTTACCACGGCTGTTCCACATGCAATCAGCTAGGGGAGGGCTGCAATTTGTGCAGAGGCCATCAGCTGATTATGAGCATCACGTAAAATACACATGCTGCTGCCTAAGCGAAGCAAGTGTAGGTCTCCACATCCACCAGAGAGGGAGTGAGAGAGGTGGACAAAGTCAAAGATAAGTCAGGGAAGGGTGCGAAAGTAAAACTTGAGCATGTTTGTGTCACACACCTACCAGCACAGGGTATCAAACCCCTGATGATTATGTAGTGCTATCACATTTCTATGCAGTTATTGGATGTGCCACATAGGTTACATGTTGTGGAGCCCTCAAAATGTATATGTGATGGTGAGCGACATCTGCAACAGGGATATGGTAGCTATACGTTAGGTGTAGTACACGTGCCTGTCCGCATGAACAGGTGCCAGCATCAACAAAGCCACATTCTCACAGGGACGTACACTCACACACACTTGGCAAAGCCAGGAATACAACCCATCACTAGTGAGATTGCCACAGCACATTACTGTGCAGGTATCACATGCACCACAGGGATCATACAGAGGTGATATAGGCAAAGGGTATGGGGAGGTGTCTGACATCAGACAATATACTTCAGTATGCCAATGGGGGTTGTAGTGAGTGTGGATGTGATCATACACATCATACAACACACACATAAAAACACAGGGTGCCAGTACGGACATGCATGGGTGCATTTCTGCACAGGTGTGTGGTGATCAACTGTGCCAGATGGCTACACAAGACTAGGTGATGGGTATACCTTGGCATTAGGCCACATGACAATGGTCAGCATTGTGGCTCAGGGCTGTAGTTTCTGCATTTGCTCACACAGGTGGGTATTGTATCCCCTATCCAGTCACCTAGGTGACTACTGTGCGTTGCCAATGCTGTACATCGCTTGCCATGTATGTGTTCCTTAGTCCATGACATGGACAGTGTCTGGGATGTGCACACCTCCCACATGCATGTACAGTGACATGTGGAACTGTACCTGGGGTGTCTGGCCCATGTTGTATACACTGATCATCAGATGTGCCAGTCTTGGCCACCTGTGGCGGGAACTGGTAATGGACAGCAGGTTTACCCTGCACCTACATTGATAGCATGCTAATGGCATTCCCTGGTGTCAGTGGCATCTGTCCATACAGGGCATGTTTTCAGGCATGGTATGTCCTTTGTGGGTCACATGTGATGGCACCACAGGTGTTGCAGGTGTCCAGTGGGAAACATGGGGAAGGTGCACACTCTGCATGTACGTGCCAATTGGACAGATGGACAGGGTGCCATGCCCTCTGTAGCCCACTGCAATCACTCCATAGTTACTATCCGTGGCCAATATGCAGTGTACTACCCACATATTGGCTGTTGCCTAAGTAAGTGTGTGTGTGTGTGTGTGTGTGTGTGTGTGTGTGTGTGTGTGTGTGTGTGTGTGTACGAGACATGGGTTGAGAGTGTGCTCTGGGTAATACTGGGGTTGCTAACTGTGACTGCCTGGCCTTTATGTCACGTATGGGTATGGATTTGCACCCCAGCATCTCAACTATTTCACATCTGTTATCCCTGTACAGTGGACATTGTGATATATACTAGGGCCACCATATAAGAAATTTGCAAATCCCGCTCCACATTGGGCCCATGTGTCACACATTCACACCCACCTCCACAAAGGAGACAAGTTACTAGCGCACACACACACACACACACACACACACACACACACACACACACACACACACGTCATGCCTGGGAGTAGAATCCCTACCTAACTAGTTCATTACACTACAGCACTATGCAGTTACAGTATTCCTTCCCCAAAGGTGTATATCACATTGGATAACATCAGCAGGTCTGGCAAAGTAGGACATTCGACTTGCAGTTGGTGTGGCTAGGCTAAAATGCATTTCTCCCTACACAGACAGTGACACACACACAAAACATTCACAACTAACATGTGTGGGTATAGAACCCCTAACAGAGGTCTATATCACACTACAGCATGGAGATGTTATACAATGCACCAGGGGGATTACTGGAGAACTCCTTCCCCAAAGGTGTATTTCACAACAAATGACATCAGCAGGATTGCCAAAGTACGGCATTTGAAATGTACTGAGTGTGACTAGCCTAAAATGCATTGTTCCCTACACAGACATTGAAACACACACAAAACATCCAGAACTGTCATGGGTGGGAAATAGAACCCTACCAGAGTTCTATATCACACTACAGCAGTACGCAGTTACAGGATGTGCTACGGAGATTACTGGGCTACAACCTTCCCAGAGGTGTATTTCTAGCTGGATGACATCAGCAGCCTTGCCAAAGTTGAGCATTTGAATTGTAGGAAGTGTGGCTACCCTAAAAGCATTGCGCTCTACATAGGCAGAGTCAGTCAGACAGACAGACAGACAGACAGACACACACACACACACACACACACACACACACACACACACACACACACACACACACACACACACTTGCCAAGTCTGGGATTAGAACAGCTACCTAATTTATCACACTACAGCAGTGTGCAGTTAGAGGACGTGTTACGGAGATTCCTGGGCTACAACCTTCCCAGAGGTGTATTTCTAGGTGGATGACATCAGCAGCCTTGCCAAAGTTGAATATTTCAATTGTAGGGAGTGTGACTATCCTAAAAAGCATTGTTCTCTACACAGACAGACACACACACACAGGTGCTATGTCTGGGATTTGAACTCCTACCTATTTTATCACACTACTGCAGTACGTAGTTATGGGACATGCCACGGAGATTACTGGGCTACAACTCTCCCAAAGTGACCTCAGCAGGCTTGTCATAGTAGGGCTATGGGGAGGACAGTGTGTGTGCATGAGCCATAACCCATTCATCTAGAGGTTGACATGCCACATGCGGGCACATACAGGGTCATATTTCGCAGGTACATGTATACAGCTGCAAGATGACTACTTCCTTGTACAGTCATGTTGCACAGCTGGCACGTGCACCTCATAGTCTGTAATGCTGACAGATACTGGTGGCTAGTATCTGCAGAGAGTAACATCTGACCCTCATGTGGTTGGGCCCTTTGGCTTTATCCAGGGTGGGACAGGCCTGGATGGCTCCTTGTCACAGTCACCCTCTTCCACATATCGATGTACGTCTACCTTTGGCTTATTATAGTGTGTTGTGCTTACATATGTCTGTATTCCTACCCACTGTGCGTGTGAGGTATGAGTGGTGCATACTGACGAGTGTCTGCACTAACAACTGCGACTGCCAGATACGTCTGGTCCACTGGTGTTTGCAGACATGGCCTTCATGGTTTTAAGTGTGTGAGAATGCCCAGTATGCCCATCTGTATTTAAATGTGTGGATCGAGTCCAGGTAGTTTGTACTGCAATGCTGACCTTTGTGTTGTACACCGACAGGTGGCATGCTGTTTCTGCAGGGTATCCATCAAGCAACTGGCACTGACTATTCCTACATTTCTGCATAGGATGGGAGGGACACACCTGACTGTTACTACATTTCTATGTTGGATGGGGGGCACACGTCTATTTCTACCCAGGGTTGAGGGGCACACCTGACTGTTTTTACATTAGTACATAGGGTGGGGGGGGGGCTTGCTTGACTATTTCTACACAGGGTTGGGGGGGCACATCTGACTGTTACTACATTACTATGTGGGTGGGGGGCTCACCTGACTATTTCAACATTTCTACACAGGATGGAGAGCACACCTGACTGTTCTTACATGACTACATGGGAGGCACACCTGTCTATTTCTACACAGGGTTGAAGGGGCACACCTGACTTTTATTAAGATTACTACATAGAATGGGGGAGGCACACCTATTTCTACACAGGATTGGGGGGCACACCTGACTTATTACATTATTATGTAGGATGGGGGGCACACCTGACACTTGTACACATTTGGTATGACTGTACTTGTATGTCAGGTACTCCATTTCATTCTGTATTCTTACCTATCATGCTGACTAGAGGCATACCAGTGTACTACAGATCGTAGCTTTGGATGACCTACATATTAGTGTCAGACTTCCTACCCTTCAGTACTAACATCCCACTCCGTGACCTGCTGTAGTCTGTCTGTGTAGGCCTGGGGGGGGAGGTTAACCATAGCCATCATTCAGGGGCTATAGCACAGGCACTGTTTGCGTTTGTCTACACCTGTCCTGCTGGCTGAGACTGTTGTTGGGTATGTGAACCGCCCTGACTGGCATGTGTGGGACATATGGACACATATGTCGCTCAGCACATTTCCTGCAGTGGGTTTTGTCACACTGTGTAGTACTAGCTACTATGGTGACGTCAGTATGTGTTACAGAAGTCATGGTGCCACTATGGGTGTCTGTCTGCTGCCATAACATTCGGCCACCCTATTCCCTTGTATGCCGAAATCCATACCATAGATACAGGTATGGACACATTCTACTCCATTTGGCAATTGGTACGTTGATTGACTTACCTTGAGGGTGTGCCAGACTTGCAGATGGTGTTGGAGGGCTGCCTATGTCGGATACAGATGATGCTGGAGGGCTGCCTGTGTTGGATGCACACAATACACTCTTTATACATGGTTGAGCACAGGTAGTGTCTTGTCTGGCATCCCTTTTACTGTATGTGCGAGTCAGAGAGAGGTGTCATTCCCTGGGTCCCTACTGTGTCAGTGTATGTGCTATGTGTTCTCTTTGCTGCAGCCTCGCCATACTGGACACGCCTCCATCTGCCTACTGGGGTAGGCTCAGGTTGTTCCTCCTCAGAGTCTCTCTGTGCCTGTGCAGGCCTTGGCATTGTTGGGGGGCTGTGTGGCCCTGCCCCATGCTGTTCCTGCTGCAGCTGTTTTCGCAGGATCATATTATGTAGAATGGCACATACCATAACAATCTGGGTACATGTAGCTGGTGAGTACTGCAAGGCTCCACCAGATGTGTCCAGACACCAGAACCATGACCTGAGCATCCCAAACACACGCTCTATTATAAAAGTCTGGTCTGTGCATGTGTGCCTCATTATGGCGTTCTTGTTCAGGTGTGTGTGCATTTTTGATGGGTGTCATGAGCCACGGCTCCAGTGTGTAACCAGCACCCCTCCCTAGGTGACCGTAGGGGATGTCCCCATTGGCAAATCTCTGGTACAGCTGCGTCAGATGCCATATGTGGGAATCATCATAGCTTCCAGGGCAGCCAGCACACACATTCATTATAATGCCCTGAGCATCACATATGACCTGGCAGTTGATGGAGGGGATGCCCCTGCAGTTGATGTAGGTCCTATCCTGATCACCAGGTGGTGCTTTGATGCATATATGCGTGCAGTCTATAGCACCCACTACCTCAGGGTATTCTGCCATTTGGTGGAAGAGATGCATATTGCTGGCCAACACCTCACGGGTGTTGAGGAAATGTACATGCTAATTACCAAAGAACCAAGATGAACCTCAACACCAAGGAATGAAGAACGAGGTCGGACCCAAAATAGAATTTATTGCGAACACCATGAACATAAAAAACAAACAGCAGCTCAACACAGCAGCTCAACAGCTCAACAGAGTCGATTAACCTAGGTTTCGTCCTATGTGGACTTCTTCAGAATAAAAAAGTTAACCATGAAGTTCACTTAAAATAAGGCTAAACATCAACTCCACCCATGTCATTAACCAATCAATTATCTAATCTAACAATAAAAATGAAAATAAGTTAAAAAGACAAACACAATCATATAAAATATATGTATAAATGTGTAAAAATTAAAATATATGTAGTATTTGCAATAGATACTATTTATACATACATATAACTTGAACCAAAAATGATAAACTACATTCCGCATACAATCAAATACATCAAAACATTACCCCAAAATATGTTTGAGCTTGAGAACAGGCTTGATTGTGCAACAATCATTTAGCCCTGGATGACAATGTGCATCCAATCCAAGTTGCCATCTAAGCTCACATAAATCTAACTGCACCTCTAAAGTTCTACCCTGTGAATCATACCAGATTTGTTGCAGTATACAAAATTTAAAAGAATGGTCTAAACAAGTAGAAATGTGCCTGGCTAATGCATTGGTTAATTTTAGATGTTTTATGTCTAATAAGTGCTCTCTAACCCTTTCTCTAAAATACCGGCAAGTTTTTCCCACATAAAAAGCAGGGCATACTTGACACTTGGCCAAATAGACAACATTCTTAGTATAACAATCAAAGTGTCCTGTGATATAAATACGATGTTGATTAAAAGTTAGAATGCTGCCTGATGTCAGTATATGTTCACAAATGGTACATCTCCCACATTTAAAATTGCCAAATACCCTGCTATTACATTGACTTGGGGATATAGAACATCTTTCAAAAAATCTCTTTTAAGGATGTATCCTTCCTCTATATAAACTTAGGTGCCAAGGCCATTTTTGCTACTATATTTTTATCCATTTGCAAAATACCCCAATTCTTGTTAACCATACCTGTTATATATTCAGAATCAGAATTGTAAGTTAAAATATAATACAGTGGATGTTCATCTAGTCTTCCTAGATTTCCTAAATTAACAGATGTAATACTAGACTCGTCACTTTTAAGAATGGGAATGTAAAAACCAGTATCCCTTTTATATTTGACCTCCTTGAACAATTCTGAACATAATTCCTTTGGATATCCTCTGTTTAAAAACAAAGTAAACATAAAATTCAATTATTTTACGAAATCCTCCTCCTCGCTAACCGTCCTGGCAGCTCTCACCATTTGGCCCTTTACTATGGCTCTTTTTTGGTGCCTTGGATGCCAGCTACTATATTGGAGATATGAATTTGAAAAAGTGGATTTTCTGTATATGTTAGATTTTATCATTTGTAATGTCTTATCAAAGGTTCATCCAAGTATGTGATATTATTCATATCAAAATCATAAGTAAATCTTAGGACCAAACTGAATTATTAATATAGTCTAAAAAAGCATCTAAGACAACTCGCTCACCTTTCCATATAATAAATATGTCGTCAAGGTAACGCGTGTATAATTTAATGTACTGTCTGAATTCACTGGTAGAAACATAATTTTGCTCCCAATATGCCATGATATAATTGGCATAAATTGGGGCACAAGCGGCACCCATAGCTACACCAGTGTGTTGCTTAAATAGGTGCCCTTCAAAAAATATAAAATTATTTTTCAAAACTGCTTCCATAAGTTTGACAAAAACATTAATCTTATCTTGTTCGAAATTACCTGTCACCAGCAATTGTTCCTCTAACCATGTGAGACCAATATAGTGGGGAATAACTGAGAACAAATTACATACATCTATGGTAAGAAAGCTCAATTGACTATTATACTTACATTTTTTAACCCTTTCCAAAAAATCCCAAGAGTCCTTTGTTATGTATGGGAAAGCATTTAATCCTTGTTTCATATGATGATCTAAAAATTGACTTATGAAACAAGTTTTGCACCTCTTACCATCTACAATAGGTCTGAATTTAACGTTATCCAACCCTTTATGTATCTTGGGTATTCCAAAAATTCCACAAATTACTGGGTATGGGTTACACATAAATTCATACTCAACTTCATTTAATTCCCCTTGAAACAACATGTCTTCTAACATGAGGTCCAATTTTTTAAAAGCAATATTGATTTCATTAATACTGGTTTCTACGTAATTGTCATTCATAAGCATAGTCATCATAATATTACTGTAATCATTGTTATCAACTATGACAACCCCATTGCCTTTATCAGGCTTCATTATACGTATATTGTCAACCTTTTTTAAATTATTCAGCAATGTGCACTCAAATTCAGACATGGTTGTCTTATAGTTTTCTTATAGTAATCCCTAATGTCAAGTTCACACACTTTTTCAAAAGTAGCTATAACAGGGTTGAAGGGAGGATTAAAAATCCTTGGTTTTGTCATAGACCCTTGTCTGTTAACCACAAAAGAACACTCTCAAATTCATTTTTCGTACAAATAATTTTAAATCAATTAAGGCATCAACCAATGTGCCCCTTCTACACGGAACAAAGGTAAAACCCATGGAAAATAAATTGACATGTTCAGTATTGAAACTGTAATTGGAATAATTAAATAGCTTAAAGTCACCGGTAGCATTTTCCATAATAATAGGGTTACTTAAAAACCCATTATGTTCCCCTTGTGGCGACTTACTTCCTAATTCGTCACCCTCTAAGGACATTCAATTTAGTGTAATATTCTCAGCACCCTCCTGTAAAAACAACGAACCATCATATATATTTTCATCTTCCCTTTTCTCAATACTGATGGTTCGTACATGTTCATTATATGTGTCATTAAATATCGCTTCCATCCCATCCTTACTGACCAACACTTCTGAATAATCAATAACACTTACACTGCTGGGAGAAAAACTTTCCACAACACTATAACAGTTGTGTGGTTCTATGCCTTCACTTACAACCACATCACCAGTAACTCCCTTAACAGAACAGACACTTAAATTTAATAAATCATCATGTACATTAATAGAATTAGTAGTCACCTCTGTAAGGCTACTATTTAAAGTCAATAATAGTATACGGAATGTAGTTTATCATTTTTGGTTCAAGTTATATGTATGTATAAATAGTATCTATTGCTAATACTACATATATCTTAATTTTTACACATTTATACATATATTTTATATGATTGTGTTTGTCTTTTTAACTTATTTTCATTTTTACTGTTGTTAGATTAGATAATTGATTGGTTAATGACATGGGTGGGGTTGATGTTTAGCCTTATTTAAGTGAACTTCATGGTTAACTTTTTTATTCTGAAGAAGTCCACATAGGACGAAACCTAGGTTAATCGACTCTGTTGAGCTGCTGTTTGTTTTTTATGTTCGTGGTGTTCGCAATAAATTCCATTTTGGGTCCGACCTCATTCTTCATTCCTTGGTGTTGAAATGTACATGCTCACTGACATGTGCTGACATGGCATCCAGGAACTGGTGGAATACTCTGGATGCTGATGCCTGTGAGAGCCTCATGATATCCCCAATTGACATTTGGGAGGTACCTGTGGCTAGTATTCCTAGACCTACACATACCTTGGTATCCACTGGGATGGGTTCCTCTCGGTCAATTTGGTGTGTCAGGTGTGGCCGGCACAGCTCAACAATTTGCTGTAGAAGGTCTCTGTCCACCCTATAGTGCTCCACTATCTCCAGCTCATGTAATCCCCTGGCATGTTACCCTGGGTCTGTACACCCTTCTCCGTCTCCTCACTGTGGGTTGGTCAACAGCATTCTCATCCTCACCACCCTCAGCCTCTTGCACATGTTGTTCTATGTTGCCTGCTGCAGGCCTTCTCATTTTGTAGGTTTGTTTGTTAAAATTTCCCCGCTTGTATACACCGGTGGTGTACAGTGTGGGAAAAACCAGAGGGGAAGGTGTTTGCATAGTTTACAGGAGTGTTCTGGGCTAGGCTGGTCTGCCACCTGTGTAATTGGCTGATTCTGATACATTTCACCTGCCAGCTAAGCTAGTTCTCTTTGATTACCTTCCTACTGTTTTCCCTTCCCATTGCCTTCCTACTGTTTTCCCTTCCCATTGCCTTCCTGTTTAAGCCCATGTGTGCGCCGCTCAAACAGAGTGCTCAAATGTGCACACTGCTGCTATTTCCTGGTTTAACTTCTTTTTTCTTCCTGTAAAACCCAGTGCACGGCGCGCACACCTGCTTTGGCTCTGTAAAGAAAGCTAGGCAGGTTTAGACACACCCCCCTAGCTTAGCTGTGCTAGCTAAGCTAGGAGCAAACCCAAGCCACCGGGCTCCAATCTGCTTACAGTATATGCCTGACACCCCCCCATGATGTCACCTCCTAGGCTTGCACCAAGCTATTCCTACTCTTACATTGTTGGGACCGGACTCATATGCTGGGGAAAACTGGGATTCACTATCCTTCCCCTCATTTGCATAGGATTGCCTGCTAATGCATAGTTACATGTCTCACACTGAGCCTCCCCTCTTAGCAACCACTACTCACTGGCCATGTTGTCTTCTGCCTGCCACTGACTTGCATGGCAGGATACTGATTTTAGTTAGAATGCTTAATTTAGGTTAATTTTGTTATTTTCCCCCCGATCCTGTTTGCTCACTGCTACCCTAGCCGAAATCGGCTAAAAAAAGATTAAGGTTGATTTTCATATTTTTTTTTATGTTTGCAATGCCAATGGCCTTATACTTGGCCATTGGCAAGCTTACTACATGATATGCAGCCTTTATTTGGAGCTGTCACAGCTCCATTTTGGATTCTGCAGAAATGTACTCAGTTACTAACAGAGTACATTGCTGCAGATACCACTAGTCCTGCACTGACGACTGCAAGCTTCCAGGATTGCAAAATCACCTCATTTTCATAGATTTCTCCTGCAAATTGGGTGATTTGTATACAAGGGCCTCATTCTGTGCAGGATTAGTGTAGGAGCACTCGTGCACGCCCCTGCAGGCTGTTCCTGGATCGTACGGCAGACATTTTGCCAGCTTGAGCTCCTGCACTGATCTTGCATGCCGTGCAAGCTTTTGAGAATCCAGGGGAATGTTTAGTCTTCCTGCAAATATGTACATAGCTTTCTCTTACTTCTTGTTCATTCTCATCTTATTTTACCTTTTACAGTTCTTCTGCCTCCTTGAACTCTGTCTTTAAAATTACTTCTCTCTTACTTTGTCCCCTAAACACCTTGCGTCATTCCTAAAGTTTCCAAGACTAACCCACTTCTCACTCTTTTCTTGTCACTCCTTGGATTCCAGTTTTCCACTTGTAACATGTCCACCTCAACACGGTATAAAGTTTGTACACAGTTCCTCTCTTTTTCTGCAACCAGTATGCATTACCTTTGCATTCCACTGTTGGTTGTAACTGTGAAATTTTTGTTGCTACTGCTTTGAATGCAACCCACGCTGAGCCTGCAATTCTTCATGCTGTGATCAGTGCTCTACCCCAGTAACCAAAATATAAGTAAAAAATAAAGTCTAATGACTAACTAAGGAATCTTGACAAACAACAAAAAAACTGCATATGAACTAAAAAGAAAAGCAAACCAGCTTCCCTTTCAGAATGATAACTCTTTGTCTTAAAAATAAGAAAAAAAGACTTGCACCAAGGAATGTCAAATTATTTAGAAACTAGCAAGAAACTATATCAGAAAAAAGAAGGTACATGACTCAGCTCTGCAAATAGGTCAGTTCCAGAGAAAAGATATCTAGCATCAAAACTGAGAGGAAAGGAAGGCTCCAACAGTTTAAGTCAATTCCCTTCCCCTGGATCTAGCGCCAATGCTTCAGCTCAGAGTGACTCGGAACCAGATGGATCAGAGATGTCGCAGAGTGGAAGATGACCAAATCTTCAGATCCGACAAGGACAGCCCCTTCTGTAATGCTTAGATCCAAGGTCTCTGAAATCAGAAGACGGAGCAAGGAAGGAATGACCACAGGAAGGAGTGAAGGATCGAAGCTCACTGGTCTGACAGAGGTCAGAGCCAGGAGAACCTCCAATTGAATTTGGGCACAGAGGAGCTTCCTCATCATCCTATCGACATTTGCTTCAGTCAGTTTGGGCTGATCTAATGAAGCGATTGAAGGAGGACTAGACAATCTCTGTACTGGTCTCTCCTGTAAGACCAGACAACTGACATGTTGTCTGTAAATTGCTATAAGACCTACAAGGAGAGAGGCCTGGAAGGCCTGCAATGTGTAAAGCACAGCTTTCATCTCCAGAACAATGATGTATCCAGAACAATAATGTATGTAAGGGCCCTAGATGATGTCCATGCACCTTGAATCATTTTCCCTTTTAGGGTGGGGGCATTACTAAAGGAAGTATCCATGGTGACAGATGCTTCTGTTGAGGGGAGATATAAAAAGGGGCGACCTTGAAGGACTGGAAGAGAGGAGATCCACCACTGAATATGCTGACTACAGATAGGGGTTAGACTTACTGGTGTCTTCATGGAATGATAACATTGTGACCATTGCACCGCTGGTGTCCATTGAAGGACTTGCAATTAAAAACGAGCATATGGAATCACTGTTATTGTGGAGACCATGAGACCTAGTAGCTGTAATACGAGACATGCTGCAGGGTGTTACCCATTTGGTCATTTGCCGAAGAGTAAGCTCTCATTGAAGAGGTAAAGATGCATGTTGTTCTAATGAATTCAGGTGACATCAGATAAACTTGATGGATTGAATAGGAAGCAATTGACTTCCGTCTAAATTTACTGTAATGCTTAACTGTTGAAACAACTGGAGTAGGGAGTCTCTTTGGCGAACCAACAGATCCCTGGTCAGTACAGGGAGGAGCCAATCGTCTAGGCAAGTGAAAAATTTGATAACCCTGCAGCCTGAGGTATGCTGAAACTACTACCAGGCATATGGTGAACACCTGGAGAGCTGTAGGGAGACCAAATGGTAGAGTTCTGAATCGGAAGGGAATAGCTCCCAGCCTGAAATGGAGAAATCTCCTGCGATATCTTTATGTGAAAGTAAGCATCTTTGATATCAATTCAGCACATCCATATGTCCTTCTCCAGTAGCAGGAGAATGGACTGAAATATGGCCATCCAGAATTTTGTTTTTCTTACAAGCAAATTTAAATGACAGAGGTCCAAAATGAGGCTCAAGTCCCCAGGTTTCAAGGGAACTAAAAAGAACCTTGAGTAGATACCGGATCCGAACTGGTTTGATGGGACCTGCTTGATGGCTTTTTTTTTCAACAATTTTAGTACTTCTACGGTTGTGGATTCTAGTTGCTGGGGCGGTACTTCGGGGATCCTTTTTCTCTTTAAGGGATTTTGCAAAACGGGAATTGTGCATCCTCTGGAAGTTAACCTTGGCACCCATTTGTCTGAAGTGGTGGACTGCCAGATTGGAAGGTGCAAGTATAAGCGCACCCCCAACTGCCTCCAGAGAGCAGCAGTTGGGCAACCACTCAGGAGTGCAGAAGGATTTCTCCGAGAATGACCTTGAAACCCTTGAATTTGCGGACCACCTCTGCCTCTGATTCGATGTCCATTGAAGCCATTCCCTCCTCTGTCTCGAGAGGTCTGTCGAGGAAGTGTCTTGACTCTATCCTTGTGACTTTCTAAGCCACATCTTTTTTGATCCTCAGATTCTGGGAGCATGAATGCTGAGGAGTCATAAAAATGGATGCCTGAGGCAAACAGGGTATTGCCATCCTGTTCACTCCTCTGAGTATCTTTTACTTTGGTTCAAACAGTATGGATCTGTCAAAGAGGGCATTAATGAAGGGCGTCTTGAAGCCCTCTGTAAAGTCACATAACCAAAACCAGGTATGATGGCATAAGACAATGACTGTGCCTGCTGTTCTGGCAGCTCCATTGGCTGCATTGGATAACAACTGCATGGAGACATTCATCATACAGTTCAAGGTAGCCAGATGGGATGCCAATTTCTTGGGGACATCTGTGGGAAGAATACCAGGGAGGGAGTCAGTCAAATACTTCTGGAAAATAATTACTTGTGCTAAATTGTTCAGTGCTCTGAAGGAAAAAGTCATTGAAGCACAAGTCCAATCCCAAATCTATCCAAGGGCCTGAACTCCCGATTAGGAGGGTGGACAGAGGGACTGTCTTCAGAGAGTGCCTTCTTAGTGGCTGCCGCAATGACCATGGCATCTACCAAAAGGTCCTTACTCCAGTGCTGCTAGTCCTTGGGGGCTGACAGGATCCAGCCTGGTTTCTTTCTGGTTTCTTTGGGGAGATCCATGGAGTCAGATCCCTTCCATACTCTTCGTGTTATGGCTTCTAGTATGGGATCTGAAGGAGGGACCATCCAAGATGTAGACAAGACATTGCCAAAGTCTTCAAAGAACACAGATGCCTCTAAAGAAGGTTTATACGAGGACCAACCTCCCTTCTGCTTCATCAATTCGAGTAAGCCACCAAAGCTGGCGTCATCAATAGAAGATCATGGGGACCCTTCATCATCGAAATCTATTGTCTTCCGTGACCGATTCAGGAGAAGATGCCCTCCCAGCACCAGCCGGTCCAGAGTACAAGGTTGACAGCAGAGCCGAACTGTCAAAGGCTGAGGCACCTAGGGAAAGGGATGAATTTGAAGCTCTAGATGTCAACCTCTCCTACAGGACCCCGAACCTCACAGTATCTCATCTCGGTCCGAAGCTAAGAGAGACAAGGGTACAGCCAGAGTTAAAACCCTGGCCCTGCTCTGTCAGGTGGAACATTAAGCCTAGCCTCAGAGGTACCAACACACCTCTCATCCACTATCCACTCCTGAGTGTAACAATTTTCCTGATAATATACATTTACCTATCACTATGGACGGACAATTTCCCACAGTTTCTCCACTCAGCTTGGTCAACATGGGCATCCTGAGGCAGTGTAGCAACTGTCTCATGTTCACAGACAACCCTCTACTCCTAGTACACACAAACACAATGTGTGAGAGATGCAACTATATTAAGAACCTTGAATCCATGCTCTTTCACACATCAGTCAGCATATAGGACAATGAGCGGGTTGCCGGCATGCACACCTCACCCCCTACTCCACTCAAACCCACATCACACATACCTACATATGTGGAGGTCCTCACCAGAAACATACCTAAGCACTAGAGACCTCCCAAATGCAAACACAAGCATGCTACACATAATACTTCCTCTGCAGAACACATTACACATAATAGCGCACACACCTCTGCAGAACACATTACACATAATAGTGCACACACCAGTGCCTCACCAGTCAAACGCTTAAGGCAAAACACAAAAGCAAACATATCAGTCATAGGTGAATCCATCGTGAGACACACTGATGTCCCTCTCACCAGGCTGGATAAGGAAAAGATCATGGTCAGCTGTCTTGTCAAGTGCCAAGATACGCCATATTACACATGCACTCAAGTCTATCAACAACAGGCACTGTTATGACTGTCATAGTCCATGTTGGTGTGAACTACTTGAGATGTACCGCTCTGAACTATATGAAGAGACATAACGGAGCTCTCGGACTATGTGTCTCGTGCATTTTACCTTCACCTAGGATGATGCCTCACTACAAATAGAAAATGACCGACTTCAATAATTGGCTTAGCTTCTGGTGTCATTCTAAGGCGATCCACTCTGTCAGCCTGGGACGACACTATTGACAGACTTAGATACTTTACCAGAGATGGTCTTCATCTGTCACCCCTGGGATTTTGGCTACTGGCTAAGGCTCTTGCCACCCCAATAGTGCCTTTTTAGGCAGTGTCTCAAGAACAAAATTCCCAATGTAAAAACTCCATCCAAAACCAACCTCCAGGTTATGCTGCTAAATGCTAGGAGTCTCAACATGAAACTGTACTAACTGGAAGCTGTCCTCACCTTGGAAGACGCAGACATTTGTGCAGTCACAGAGACTTGGTTCAAGGCTGTGGAGAGCACCTCAGCCATACCGGGTTACACATCCTTCCACACGTTCAAACCTCAAACTGAAGGTGTGAAAACAAAAGGAGGTGGTGTATTAATATTCATTAATGATAAATACACCTCCAGACTTGTTAAACATTATGACTCCCTGGAGACATTTTATGTGCAATTAACTGTTGTTAGGGCAGCTATTCGCTACAAGACACCCTCCATGAATAAGGACACACACACTGAATATACATCCAAACACCATAGTTTTGGGTGACTAACTACCCATCCATTGACTGGGTAAATTATTCGTGCTCAATCTCATTTTCCCAAAGGTTCCTCGACTTCATTACCTCCAGTGCCCTGGACCAGCTGGTTGACACCCCTACAAGGGGAGCCAACATCCTGGATCTGGTGCTCTCCAACATGGGGACCACTGTAGCACCCCCCACTGAGGCCCCTCCCTGGTGAGATCTGACCACAAATCTGTCTCATTCGAAGTAACTATCGCACCTAATCTCACCCTAGCAGCAACTAAACTAAAACACTTCTCCAAAACAGGTTATAACCTCTTATGAGATGGTATAAATAGTTTCATTGCACCTCCTCCCTCAGATGCAACTGGCAACTACGCAGAGCTCTACGCCAAAGCTTCATACAAACACCTGTATAACTACACTTACTTGGCTGTACCCGATAGGACCAAATCAATCTCAAAGAAGAGCAAACCTGCCTGCTCTCCTCAAGGAAGAGCAAACCTGCCTGCTCTCCTCAAGGAAGAGCAAACCTGCCTGCTCTCCTCAAGGAAGAGCAAACCTGCCTGCTCTCCTCAAGGAAGAGCAAACCTGCCTGCTCTCTTCAAGGAAGAGCAAACCTGCCTGCTGAACTACCACCATTAACAGACTTTACAATAAGAGGAAGAAATTGCTGTCTAAGAGTAAGAGGGAGCGAGCCCTCCTAAACTGGAAACACTTCCTCTTCAGCTTAAACATGTAAGTAAGACTTCTTGTGAAGTCCTCCAAAGCAAACTACGAGTCCTAATTAGCTTCCTCAACAAAGGACAACCACAAGGCATTCTACAGTTACATCAGTAACCTAAAAGGAAAGGCCCAGATTTGTGCAGAACTGGTAGATAATGATACCACATATACTGAACCTGTTGGCATGGACATAGCTAACTTGTTGGCCGACAGGTTCTATGAAAACTTCACTCCACTGTACCCACCACATGTGCCCCATGACATCCCTACCACCTGTCGCCTACCTTGCATCTCTAAAGAGCAGGTCATAAATGCCCTCTCTAAGGCCAAAAACAGAGCATCTATGGGACCTGATAACTACAGGTTTTGGATCCGAAGGCACTTGTCCAGGGGTGACTAGATCCAAGGGATGCTGACTCAACAAGAAGGTAGACACTATAAATCAAAGATGGAGGGGGTAGTAGGAACTATTCTAGGATCTGACTTGAGAAACGGACCCAGGATGACCCCAGTGTATCTGCTGTCTCAGAAACCTCATCATCCTCCTCTTGTCTGCTTCGGAGAGACTTCTAGTTGAACAAGCTGACCTCAAAAGATGTTAAGAAGGTCTGGAATGTTTAGATTCCCATAAAAATGCTGACTGAAGCAGAGGGCTTTTCAGCTCTGGAGAAAATCTCAGAGCTGGAGGAGGTGTCCGGATATGAGGAACCATTATTTTCAGAAACTTCTCTTGTAGTGAAAGGCTTGATGGTTGGATCCAAGAAGTGTCAAATCTGATAACTTAAGTTGGTTCAGCTGTTGGACCAAAGGAAGCAGTTGGATCCAGAGATGAAGCAGTTGGATCCAGAGAATTCTTTCTACTAGATTCTCTAATCTTTTCTGGAGCCTGACGCAACTCTTTCTTTTTTTCTATATTTTTTCAGATGACTTGGAAGAAAAAGGGCTGACCTTAGTCTAGTGCTTGGGCAAAAGTCCTGTCAGAATTAGCTTGTCAAGACAACTATGGAATGTCTTGGATCCAAAGGACTTGCAATTATCACACCAAGTGAAAATGGGCTGCCCCAAGCAATAAACATTAACTGCTGTGGATCTTGGGAGGGGGGGGGGGGATTTTGGTCTGCATTGGACACATTCCTTAAAACCTTTTACTGACATTGTAAAAGGTTAGATAAAACTGCTATACCAAGAGTAAGAAAGTACAAAGAAGGAGACTAAACTGCAAAGTGGAAAACGTGAGGTGTAATGAGGTCCTACTGATCAAATTTTAAGTAGAAACTGTCTTATTACCTATAACATCCAACTATAGGGTAGGGGGAAATCGAAAGGTAGAATAAATGTTCTCCTATTTCAAAACTTAAATCTTAGGTAGAACGAGTCTGGAAATTCACTTGCATCCGGAATGTCTGAATGGTGTCAAATGAGATCTGAAGTTAGGAGGAGGAAAGCAGGGCATTGTGGGTAAGAGGTGGAGTCAAGAGTCTCGGTTCCATGTGTTTGGAAACGACAAGACCGGATCAGAGACCGGTCAAACATGATGAAACTGGCCAACATCAGATTCCAAGTTAAAGAAGCATGCACTCCCCCACCCCATATTTATCAATAATCTTCCCATACTTACCAGAAAGAGTAAGATCGGAATTAAATGAAATTTATGTACTTACCATAATGCTAGATCTGTGATTTCTCATTTTCATCTGGTTCAATGTCAGATCTGATTGAATTCAACCTCAGCACCTTCTTCCACAGTTTTGGAGCAAAGACTCCAACACCTCCCTTACCCATACTTCCCTCTTTCTATCTAATTTACCTCAGATAGTTTGCTGACTCTTGCTACCTGCACATGGTTCAACTTGAAAAGTATAAGACCACCTATAGAATAAAATCAACAGATTACTAAACATGCGAGTAGGGTTGATGTCACCTAAAGCAAACAGGGTCTTGGTCGAGGCCTATCCAAGCACAAGTTTAAAGATGGCAATTTGGAAGGGGTAAGGAGGAAGGGATGAACAGGACAAAAATGAAACAGATCTATCATTACAGTAAAGTACATAACTTTTGTATCTGATGTTGCTTATTTTTGTATGATTTAATGTCTGGGACAGATTCCCAAGCTGCCTAAAAAGATCTGAGTGGTATCATGGAAGGACATACCTGAGGATGGTACAGCCAAAAGCTCTGGATTGCACATTCAGTTTGTAATGGGATATCAATGTATGAACCATTGACCAAGTTGCTGCTGCGTAAATATCATAAATGGAAACTCACTGTAGAGGCAGCCATTGCTCTGTTGGAATGAGTTGCTGGTTTTGAATGCAGAGACAAACTCAGACTTTTATATGCAAAATAAATAGTCTGAAAGTCATTTTGAAATTGTGAATTTTGATGCACAATTTTCCAGCTTTGCTTTAGAAAACAAGACAGTCAGCTGGACTTTCTAATGTTTTCTGTATGGTGTAAGTAGAATCTGAGCCATCTGTGGACATCTATGGTATGAAGCATATGTTCGCCTTTGTTAGAGGAATCAGGGGAAAAACTGACAATCAAAGGAGTGATTCATATTTGCTTCAGATGACACCTCTGGGAGAAAAAAAAAGTTGGATTTGTTCTCAATGACAAACTGTGTTTGTGGAAAATGAGGAAAGGTGGCCTGCATGAAAGCACATGTAATTCACAACTTTATTTAGCTGATGTGATATCAATTAGAAAAAACATTTTCCAAAGAAAAACACTCAAGATCTGCTAGTTCAAAGGATTTCTGAGTTAAAGACCGATACTCCATAAGGGATCTGGGTCCAGAATTAGAGGCCTCAGAAATAATTTCCTTTAGATATTCTAAGAGAAGCAATAGAAGCATCATTATACCTTAAGTGAACATTTGAAACGGCATCCATTTGAACTTTGATGGTAGAAAACCTAGATCCCTCATTAAAAAGTTGTAAAAGAAATTCCAGTACCGATGGGAGGGGGGCAGAAAAAGGGGTCCAAGCCCTTTGATAAGGCCAAAATAGAAAATCTTCTCCATTTACTTTTATAAATCTTTTTGGTTGATTGGTTCTGAGAACAAATTTTATGAACTGCAGAAGAAGACAGCCTGCTATCGTCAGCACTGCAGAAATCATATAGTTAATTTTGCGGGTTATAGATCTGGTAGAGGTATCCTAGAATGGTGACTCAAAAATCTGGAAAGGGATCCAGTGTCCTGGCAGGTGTAACAAATGAGGCCAAAGGAAGGGAACCAAACCTGACGGTGCTAGAATGGAGCAATGAAGATCACCTTGGTCTTGCACCTTATAGCTTTCTGAATGAATTTTGTCAGGAAGGATACTGTGAGAATGCATATATGTGAGCTGGGGTCCAACTGTGGACTACATCACCAATGACGGTCACTGCGGAGGGATGAGGACAAAAGTAACTGCTGCACTGTTTAAGTAGGAAGCAAGGCTGGCCGCAAGAACTAAAAATCTCTGTTGACAGACCACTCATGAGGCAACAGGTTCAATCGGCTCAATTTGTCCACTAGTACATTCGACATCCCTGATATATGTGAATATATCACCCACTGCCAGACTAACATGGACTCCTGTCAAAGTGGATATGATCTTGTCCCCCCTTGTTTGATGTAGGATACCACTGACATACGGTCAGTTTGGATGGATAGCACACCCTTGGTTAGATGGTCCTGAAAAACATGCAGTGCTAGTAAGACTGCTCTCATCTCCCTTAATAAAGTATGGCCTCCATAGGAGACCCACGTAACTTGAATAATCTTCACCCACAAAATGTCCCCCATCCACCCCAGACGTCTGGCATGGAGAGGTTGAAGACTGTGATCACTGGCCTAAAAGTCTAGTGTGATATTTTGCCACTGGAACTAAAGTGATGATAGAGGTCATTAGACCTGACAAAAAAAAAAAAAAATCAATCTCGCTTTTGGACAAGGATGCTGAATTACCTGAAAAGCCACCATCGTATGAATTCTATCGTTGACTGGCAGGCAGTTGGCTTTTTGCTCAATTAGCTGTTACTCCTAATTGGTCTAGCTTGATGTTACAGCAGTAGATCCCTGGAAGTAGCAGTTAAGAGCCAAACTTCTAGACATGGGAAGACTTTGAAACCTTGCAGTTGAAGAGGAGCTGCTGCCACTGTCATAGTCTTGGTGAGACTGAAAGGCAGTGCTCTGAATTGGTACCGACAGTCTCCCAGATGGAACTGGAGAAAATTCCTGAACTGTGTTTGAATCTCTATGATAGTAGGCATCTTGGAAGTCTACACAGCACATCCAATCGTCCTTCTTCAGAGCTAGTATAGCCTCTACTGTGACCATCCAGAACTTTGTCTGTTTGATAAACTGACTGAGGTCCGATATTGACCTGAGGTCCATTGTCTTTTCTGAAACTAAAAAGAAACTGGAATAGACACCAGACTAACTGATCTGGGAGAACCTGTTGGATGGCTTTTTCTAGCAACTCAAACTTTTGTAGTGGCAGATTCCAACTGCTCGAAGAATATCGGAAATCTTTAACCTCTTTTTTTTGGAGGATACAAAAAGGGAATGGTATAGCCCCTGGTTATTATCCTTAACACTTATCAATCCAAAGTAATGTTTTGCCAGGCTTGTGGGTGCAAGGTTAAATGCCATCCCAAATGCCTCCAGAGTGTGGGAGTTGGGTAAACCTTCAGGGGAGCTGGTAGGGTTTCTCGGTGAAGGGATCACAGAAACACTGATTCTGAGGTCTGCCTTTGCCTCTAGGACAACATCAAGTCAAGTTTCTCCCTCCTCTGATTCAAGGGGGGGGGGGGGGGGCTGTCCCCAGGACTGCTGTGGTGAAAACCTTGCGATTTCCTGAACCACATTTTCTGACCACCTCTTTGGATTACAGGAACAGGGTCTTTGTGGGGTGGAGAAATGGATTCCTACAGCAGACAGTGTCTTACCTTACTCACTTCTTGTGAACATCTCGTTAATTTTGGGTCCAAATATGGTGCATTAATAAAGGAAGCCTTGAAGCTTTCCATGAAATCACATAGCCACTTTCAGGCATGGTGACCCATGGCAATACCTGTACCAGCTGCTCTTGCTGTACCATCTGCTGCACTGGAAAGCTGGCACATGGCTACATTAGAGGTAGACTGCAGGGCAGACATTTCGGTGTCCACTGTTTTTTGGATATCTAAAGGCAAGTTACCAGAAATGGAGTTGGAATTCTCCTTGACAAGTCCCTCTGAAAATGTGTCTACTATCACGGCATCTAGTGGGATCCTTTCATCCCATGTTTCTTATCTTTTAGGGCTATTAAAATTTTGCTGGGTTTTGGGGAATTTGTTCTATAATATCAGGGTCCTTCCATGCTCTCTGTGCCATGAGATCTAAGAGGGCATCTGAAGTGAGAACCAACCAAGACACAGGAGCCAGACCCAAAAGCTTCAAAAACACAGATTCATCCGGAGTAGGAGTTTCAGTGGGCCAAGCCCCTTTCAGATTTGTCATTTTCAGGATGTCTCTAAATATGACATCTTCCAGGGGGGATATGGGTGTCCACCCTCATCCAAATCTGTGTCCTCTATTACTGACTCAGGAGAAGTCGTCTATATGCTTCCATTGCACATCTGTTTCCTTGGAACATGCCTCTGGGGTTCTGAGGGCAACAGGTCGGAATCAGACTGGAAAGTACAGCGTTAAGTAATCTCGAACTTTATGGGTTCTGACTGACCCTGTCGATCTGAATAAGAGGTATAAGAAACAGGTTCCACTGGGTGTCAGGACGGATCAAAATTTGGTGCACACACCTGCCTTCTTGACCCAGCCAAAGCCCATTCCACAGCCTCAAAAGCCAATGCCACAAGTGGAGCTGAAGGAGCATATCCTTCTGCCAAGACTGAGGTGCACTGAAAGGGTGTGGACCCATAGGAACTGGTTCCAAATACTGAACTGGTACTGGAGAAACATTTGATGAAGTCAATGGGCCTGCACCTCCCCTCAGTGATGATACTAAGAGGACTCTCAGTTGGAACTGCTTCCTCAAGAATGCCATCATCATTTGGTCAACATCCACTTCCGTAAAATTTCTTTAGTATCACCAAGATCAGTCTGATCCACCAGCAGACAGCCTGGTAGGAAGTTTGTCTTGCAAGATTAGTGAATGGAGCAGAAGGCTCACTGGCTCTGGAGAAAAGTCATCTAGAGGGGAGGGAGTTTGGCTCAGACTGCCTCTATGTTTGGGGATTGGACCCGATAGACTAGCAGGATCCTGGGATCTTTTCCTCAACTTCAAGCCTTTTCTCTTATAAATTTATTTTCCTTAGACCTTCTTTCTGAAGACTTATGCTTTTCTCCATGTTTCTCTTTAGTCTTATCCTTTTCTTTCTCTTCTCCGTACTGGGGGAAGCGGATGGTGGTTCAAAAGACATAACTGAAGAAAAACACCCTATCTGTCAGGGAAGCAAGCCTTTTATAAGATTTCCCATCCTACTTTTGCTCTTGAAATGAAATGCAGCACAAATGTTACAATTTGCCTGAAGATGAGCAGCACCTAAACAATGCATGCAGAAGGAATAATGATCTTGAGGAGGGATCCTGTGTCCACAGGCTGAACACTTTTTAAACCTGAAGTTTTGTCTGACATCTGAAGACCATCAATAGCTCTCTATAATTGCACATAAATTCATAAAAAAAACTTATCCAAACATATTAACACTAAACACGCACAGGTACCATACTATCCTATGTTAAATACTACAACTAGGAAACTAACAAAAAGCACACTCTAAAGACAACTATACGATAAAGAGAATACATCCTAAAAACTACTGTAATCCAGCTCTCACACCAACGCTAAACTATCTTATGCTACAAAAACTAAAGAGGAGTCAAGAGAAGGAAAAATATTAAGTATCTTTCAGTTATTATGAACCAATTTGCAAGCTCTCAGAAAAAACGCATCTGGATAGAACAGGTGGCAAATGAGATCTGAATTAAATTATCTAGGAGGGAGCTATGAGTAAGAGAGGAGTCACCGCCTCAGATCAAAAGCTCAGTAAGAAGGTGCGGACTGACAAACCAAATGTTCAGATGAAAAAAGACAACATCAGATCTAAGTGTTCAGAAGTAGGAGGATTAACTTAAGCTATAGTTGCTGAATCAAGTTTGGGAAGGTGTATAAAAAGTTAAAAGATACAGGAAATTTAAATATCCAATCTTCCTTTTTAGGGGCAGCTGGCTAAGAGGAAAGTTGCAAGCTGTAACACAAATATCCTCCAAAACGGATAGAACTGGTGAAATGGGTACAGGTTCTAGAAATTCTTTCTATAACAGCTTACAGTATTTTCTAAGGGACTCAGAATCCTCAGTGTTCTCCCACCGAAAGCACTTGCAAATTCTAGAAATTGTCTCAAAGAAGGGACACCCCCCCCACAGGGAGAATCAGAAAATGAGCTCTCCCTCAAGTCTGAATCAGAAATCAGAGGAGAAAACACTGTAATTGTCCCTTCGTCCTCCTGTCCAGATTCAGGATCTTGAATCTGTTCAGGAAAGGAAGTATCCCTCTTTTTACCAGATCAATACTCTGAATCAAACCTTGAGCCAGACCCAGTAAACTAATCATGTTTAAGAAAATCTGAGGAAGAATTGATACATGCTTAGATTTCTGTTCTTTTTTGATGGGAAAAATAGGACCAACATTATTACTGGCAGCAGCAGCTTCCTCAGGGATGGGCACAGCATTATGACAAAACAGGAAAGCCTTCCCTGTTGCCTCTTCCAGGACTGACATGAGTGGCTCTCCCTTTCCCACTGAGAGGACCCCAGCAGCTGCAGATGACCTGGCTAATCCACCCATCCATAGTACCTGTAAATACTACACAAGGGGGATCTGGAGTAAAAGTGAGTGGTCAGAGGTACAACTAATGGCAACAGCAGAGTCAATCCACCTGCGGCTGGGGCAAATTGCTTGCCTGCTGTGACGGCAAAGGCTGTTTGCATAAATTTTTCTTTTTGTGGCTGGAAGAAGGACCAACCATCAAGCCGAAAATGGTGCCTCTTTCCTGGTGAAAACAAACAGCAATTGCCATTTAAAACAAAGTATTTAAGTCACTTTTTTCACAGACAAACACAGCAAAAGCACTTTAATAAACACAGTTACTTTTTCCACAGGAAAAATGGCTTACAGTCACTTTAAACAACTTTTAAACTGACAGGAAAAAGAGCACTCCTACATAAAAGTACGGTAGACTCTCATGGCAGTTCATTAAAACACAATCTCCTAGCTTAAAAGTATTACAAATTGCCAAAAAGTACTGAATGGAATGTTTTTTCCTCCAAAGGGAACTTATCTGCCCAGCAAAGGAATAGAACAATCAGAGATCGAAAGCCTCAGAGGAATGTACTCTTCTGTGACAGTAAAGCTTTGAAGGACTTGATACCCAAACTTTGTCTTTTTAGTCAACTCTGCTCAACTGCCAGACAGTTGGGACACGTGGAAGGTGCCCTGAAGCTTTGGAAATTGCAGCTGTTATATCCTTAGCAGGATATAACCCATACGGCTATGGCTACTGCAGCAGTGATCAATGTGATAAACCATCAGTAGAAAGAAGTCTTACCATAATGTTCCATCCGTGCTGTTGTATCTTCACTAATCCTTGACTGTGGGCTCAGTTCTGAACCTCAGAACTGACTAAGCCGTTATTCCAGCTGATGTTTTCCAAAACTCTCGAGCTAAGCTCTACCCATAATGCTCCTCCCCAAATCACTTCAGATCAAGTTTGCAAACAATAGAGACAGACAAGAATAACAGATCAGAGGCCTTCTGTGAGACTTTATACTGAAAGCCAATCTTTGGAGAGATATGATCCACCAAGAGTTCTTAGGGCAGGGGGAAGGAAGGAGGAAATGTCAAGGATTTGTGAAGAGCGACAACACAGATGGAATGTTATGGTAAGACATAACTTCTTTATCTCAGGTTGTCAATCTCCACTTAGACTGTGGGACAGTCCTAAGCTACCTGAATCTTGGGAGGTTTCATGGAAGACTATTCCTGAGCACCATCAAGCCGAATGATGCACGTCCCCTAGAGATCAAGTCCAGTTTATAATGTGTAACAAAGATGTAAGGAGATGCCTATGTCGTCACTACACAATATCATCTAAAGTTGTTCTAGCACGAAAAACTGCAGATACTGCTATTGCTCTAGTTGAATGGGCTCTAACAGGTCCTGGTGAGTGGAGTCCTTTCCTGTTATAGACAAAGCTGATACAGTCTCTAAGCCATTTAGCCAGAGTAACTTTACACACTGATCATCCTAAACTGGCTGAAGAAAAGCAAAGAAACAGCTGGTCAGATTTTCTGATTTCCTTTGTTTTGTAAAGATAAGAATGCAATTGCCTATGTACATCTAGCAAGTGCAGACAGTACTCTCCTTTATTGGAAAAGCTGGGAAAGAAGACTGGGAGTTGTATAGTCCGATTGATATTAGCCTCGGAAACCACCTTTGGTAAGAAGGTGGGGTTAGTCTGGAGGGAGACCATGTCCTTATGAAAGATAAGGTAAGGGGGGTTGCAGGATAATGCCTATACTTCAGACATTCTTCTGACAGAAGTAATAGCTACCAAAAATAAGTTTTTTGATTTGCAAGTCAAGCTGCTGAAGGCTCAAAGGGTTGACAAACAAGTGACTGAAGTACCAGATTCAAATCCTATGGTGCAGAGGGTTCCTTGACTGGAGGTCTGAGCATTAATGTTCCTTTCAAGAAGGGTTTGCAAAGTTTGTGCGACATACGAGATAAGCTGTTTAAACCAACATGGGAGTTGGATATCACAGCAATGTGCACACGAGTAGTGCAGGCTGATGCACCTGCCTCAAAGAGGTAAGCCAAAAAGTTTAGAACTTTATCAACAGGCACTGAACATGGGTCAAGATTATAGTCTAATACTCATTTAGTAAACTTTAGCCACTTGTTATGGTATAGTTTTCTTGTTGAAGGTTTGTGGTGGGCCAGAATGATGCACTGAACCGGGGACTGAGACAGGGATGCCTGACGATCATGGGAACTGGAGAAGCCATGCAGTGAGCTTGAGATGCTGCAGATTCAGATGAACCAATCCCTCCAGGATGGGACAATAGCACTGGAACTGGGTTCAGTATCCAGGACTCCTGAAGTAGAGGAGGCCAAAGGAAGAGAAACCAGATCTGCCAAGGCTGCAATGGGGCAATGAGGACTATTCTGTTTGACCTGTTGGCTTTCTTTAGAAAGTGACATATTAGGGGAGCCAGACCTAAGGCATACAATAGACTGGGGGGGCAGTCGTGCAGGAGAGCATTTCTGGGTGACTCCCCTGGTGGGGGGATAAGGGCAAGGTAACTGCTGCATTTGTTGTTCAGAGCAGAGGCAAAGATGTCTCAGCAAGGGTGGCCCCAAAAATGTAATGTCTTGTCTGCCGCTACTGGATTGAGAGACCATTCATGAGGCACAAGGTTGGATCTGCTCAGCTTGTCTGCAATCACGCTGGAGCTCCTCAGAATGTGCATTGACACTAGAAAGCGGTCAGAAAAAATTGCCCATTGCCAAACTCTGAACACGTCTCAAAAAAAAAAAAAAGGGAAAGATCTGGTTCCCCCTTACTGGCTGATGTTCCAGACTACCGACATAGTCTGTCTGAATTGCAATCGTTCCCAAAGGGAGGGTATCTTGAAATGCCTGCAGTGCTAACAGCACTACCCTCGTCTCCACAACATTGATATGCAAATTGGTCTCCAGCTGGGACCAAGTGCCTTGGACTGTCTTTCCCAGATAATGCCCCCCCATCTGGGATGCATTCCTGGGCACTATGGCTTGCTGTTGAGGTGGGACAAAGGGATGGTGTGACAATACTTTGTTGGAATGAAGCCACCAACTTAGATCTTCCTTGCAGCGAGTGGTGATCACAATCAGATGAGACACTGGTCGATTCGATAAGGACCACTGGCAGGCCAGAAGCCATTAAAGAATTTGCATGCGATATCTGGCCAGGAGAACTAGAGTGGCTGCCATTGACCCTAGACTCTTACGATGAGTTTCACTGTTACTTTCTTGCTGCGAAGGATCTGGCTAACATGTGATCTGATCCTTTGAAGTCTTTCTAGCGGAAAAGATGTGATGCCAGTGATTGTGACTAGCATAGTTCCAATGGATTCCAGTTGTTGGGAAGCTTCTAAATGGAATTTTGTCATGGGTTATAGTGATTCCTAAGCTGGAGCAAAGGTGAAGAGTATAATCTTGTCTCTTTACAAGTTGACACCTTGTGGGAGCAAGGAAACCAAAGAACAAGGCAGAAGCCCTCACAGTCCTCGTGAGGACTGTGAGGGCTTCTGCCTTGTTCTTTGGTTTCCTTGCTTTCAGACCTTGTGGGAGCGGTAAGGGGCCAGTTGTCTAGATATGGAAACACTGGGAATCCTAACAGTCTGAGGTGAGCTGCAACCACTGCTATGCATTTCGTGAACACCCTGGGGGCTGTGGTGAGACCAAAAGGCAGGGCCATGAACTGATAGTGACCGGCTCCCAGACGGAAACGCAGGTATCTTCTGAACTGCTTGTCCATTTTTATATGGTGATGCACAGCCTGCAGATCTACTAAGCACATCCAATAGTTTTTTTTCCAAGAACGGAAGTATAGACTGAACCAATACCATCTGGAAATTGGTTTGCTGAACAGATTTGTTCAACTGATTGAGATCCAGAATTGGTCTCCAGTCCCCAGTTTTTTTTGGCACTAAAAAGAATCTTGAGTAAACCCCAGATCCTCTTGGTCTGGTGGCACTGCTTGGATGACTCTTTTGTCGAGCAGTTTTTGAATTTCTAAGACTGCTGGATCCCTGAGACTTGGTGGAATGTCCGAGCTCGTTTTTAGTCTTTTTGGTTCTTCTGAAAAGAGGATGTTGTAATCTCTGGTTATAATCCTCTGCACCCATTCGTTAGCTGTTATCCTTAGCCAAGCAGATTGGTACAGGGATAATTGTCTCCCAACTGCCTTCAGAGGAAGGCAATCAAGCCTCCTTTCAGGAGCACTGACAGGAGTTAACAGGGAATCCCTGGAACCCTGATACTGTGGGCCATTTCTGCCTCTTGAGCAGCGTCTTCCATTATTACTTCCTCCTCTACCCTGGGGGAAGTCACTGCCACAAGAGTCCTGGAAAGGTCCCTAGGACTTTGTGAATCATAGCTTCCCACTTCTCTGGTTCCTGGAATAAGACCGCTGAGGAGCGGAAAAGCATATGCCCATGGCAGACAGGGTCTTCCCATCTTTCGCACATCTGGCTAGAGTCTCTTTAACCTTGGGACCAAATAGTGAGGTTTCATCAAATGGATCACTGACAAAAGACTTAAATGGCTCCATGAAATCACATAAGCTCATCCAGGCATGTCTCATGATTGCTACACCTGAACCCACTGTTCTTGTTGCCCCTTCGGCGTTATAAGCAATTAGCCTCATTGACAATATGGAGACAGCTTCTAGGGTGGCGAGCTGAGAAGTCACTTCATCTCGAACTCCTTCAGCTACCGCTCCCACAAAAGTATCATGACAGCTCTTTCATCAGATCTCTTTGAAGCCTCATAAAATGTGTCAAGTAATTCAAATACCTGAAAGTGAAGGTCGATGAAGCATACACACACTTTCCAAATCTATCTATAGTCCTAGACTCTTTGTTAGGAGGCTGAACAGTAGGACTTTCATCGTCAAGTTCTTTCTTGGTGGCTGCAGCTACCACCATGGCATCCACAGGAATTCCTTTGTCCTAGTGTTGTTGATCCTGAGGGGTAGATAGAATACAGTCAGGTCTCCTTGGGATCGGTTTGACAGAATTGAGCAACTTCCAAACCCTTTGACCAATCAGCTTATCAAGATCGTCAGCGGGTGGAGAGATCCAACAGGAAGAGGGCTGGGCACGAAACGCCTCTAGGTATACAGATTTCTCTGAAGAAGGCTGGAGGGTAGTCCAGCCACCCCCCTGTTTAAGAATTTCTAGGATGTCCCCAAAGGAAACATCTTCAGGGGGTGACTTACAGGAACCTCCCCCCTCATCAAAAATCGTTATCTTCTGTGAAGGATTCTTCAGGGAAGTCTAAGTGCTTCCTCTTGCACGTTGTCAAAGGTACCCCCTTCAGTGGGGTGTTCTGGAGAGGTATCCAAAAATGACAAAACCAATGTGGTTTGATCCCAAGACTTTTGTACCCTCTGTTCCAGGGAAGAGACTGGAGGAAGCTCCGGTTGAGGGGATGGACAAGAGGTTTGGACTGACAGGATGGCATAGACTGTTTGTCCACCATGGACAAGGCCCTCTCCATGGCTTGTAAAGCAGCCCCCCCCACAGAGGGATGGGAGCCCAGAACTGAAATAGACTCCTTCGGAACTGTGGTCCCACTCCGGATCGAGGAAGCCAACTCCGAAGCCAGAGTCGAGCTTATATATGGCGATGCATCAAGGGGCATGGATGGCCCAGAAATTATCAAAGTCAAATCCCACCCCTTAGAACAGGCAACAAAGCCTCAACTCCAGGAGGTCTCTGGGTCCAAGAGACCTAAAGAACTCAGTTTAGCGATCGGTGATGGAGAAGAGGCTCTGACCATCACCGAAGCAGTTGAAGCCAGGAAAGCCGGTACCAAGGGCTCCGAAAACTCAGGTGGATTCAAAGGAGGAATAAATCAATCAGTGTTGTGGAAGATGGTAAGGTTCCAGAGCTAACATTGCTAGGAACTGAGGAAGGGGGGTAATCCCCTTCGCCATAAGGAGCTGATCAACCAGTCTCAATGTCGGATTTGGACAAACTCTTGGTGGATCGAACTGAGGAAGCTGATGGAGATTTTGGTGGATGTCTCAAAAAAGGACTGGGAAGACGGTATACAAAAGGATCCACTGTGGGAGGATATCTGGTACGTGGTATGTATAGGAGTGAAGGATCCTTTGGCTGTGGATGTTTGGTTGGAACCAAAGAAGTATCTTTAGTTGGCGTGGACACTGAACACTTTGGCGCCAAAGAAGTTGGTGCAGAAACAGGCACCGCAGACTGCACATTTTGACCCACCGGTTCCAAAGAAACTATCGGCACCAAGGGAAACTTGACAATTTTAGATGGCGGTTCCGATGAAGGTGCCAGAACTGACCAACTTCTCTTCTTAGGTTTGGATGAAGAGAAAGAAGATGAACTGGTATCAGTTTTCGGACCAGATAAGGCCTCATCAAAGTCTGACTTGTATAAAAATAAGCTAGTTTTGAAAGATTTGCTTGCGATCAAAGTCCTGTGGCTAAAGTTGTGACAGACTGCACAGTCCTCTTGTAGATGGACCACACCAAGACAATATACACAAAGTGTGTGTCCATCCAAATTTGGCATCTTCCTGTCGCATTTTTGATGCCTCTTGAACCTAGAAGTGCCTTTGGAAGGTTTGCTGGCCATTGTAAAAAAGACAAGGGCCACAATAGGCACACATACACATGCATACGTACACACGCACACTAAATTGTCAAAGGGAAGAGTGGATAGTACAGATATACCAAATAGTCAGATACAAGAAAAAGTCTAACAAAGTTTACTTAAACAATAACTTTCACTCGAGAGCTCAGAGAGAACGTGTCTGGCACTGTGAAGAAGCAAACGAGATCTGAAGTGATTTGGGGAGGAGCATTATGGGTAGAGCTTAGCTCAAGAGTTTTGGAAGTCGCAAGCTAGAACAACAGCTGAGTTGGTTCCGATGCCCGGAACAGAGGCCACAGTCAAGGACTACGTGAGGATTGACAACATCAGATCACTATTTTCCATGTTAACATTAAATCAGCCTTATAAGCTGGTTCAAAAGGAGCAACTGAAAGTTTTTTCCAGTCCAATGGTGAGATCCCAAAGAGGGGTCATCAGTTTCATAGGTGAAAGTACTGTACAGTACTGCCCAGGATACAGCAACTGGCCAGTATTCAAAAGGCTCTAGCTCCCGCCCACACTTGCATTCAGACTGCTGATTGCTAGCCACTGGAAGGGAAATCAGCAGACAGGGTATAGACAATTTCAGGACTTTCCTGCCCAAACAAAAAGGAAAAAAAAAGCATACTTGCTATAACCCCCCCCCCCCCCCCAAAAATATAAAAACGTTATAACCCAATGGCTACCTATATACAGACGAAAGAGATGCAGGGTGAGTGGAATTACTGCAGCAGTGAATAATTTGAACATGTACTGTTATAGTAAGTGCAACTTGCATAACACAAGGATCATCATTCTCACTGATGCAGTGGCCTTTGGCTGTTGTGTTGATTACCAGAGGTTACCCAGCCAGGAGGAAAACGGCTAAGGGTCTAGGAACCCATGGGCAATGGTCTTGGCAAAGCCAGTCCTAGGTCTGGAAAAGGAATCTAGTATGTAATGCTTTGTAAAAGGTTTTATAAAAGTACATACAGAGAATCTTGTAGTTCCCTGTAGAATTCTTCTACAGCCCACCCCTTTCCAATATGCCATAACAAAGACTCTATTAGAATGCACCTTAAGCCTGCCTGGAAATGCTTTACCACGATAGGAATAACCAGAAAAGCCACAGTAAGGAAAATACTGTTGTAAAAGTAAACTTACCAGAACAATAGATATTCAAATGATCATTGCTGCATTAACCTAAACTATATGGGTTACATCCTGCCTAGGATACAACAGCTGGCAACAATCCATATCTTCATGGCAACTTCCACACACCTAAAATACAAGTTGACTAGAATGCAGGTTTGGGTACCAAGGCCTTCAGAGCTTTCCTGCCAACTAAGAGAGGGAGGCCGAGCCCTGAAAGGACAGTGTAAGGAGCAAAAAAAAAAAAAAATTCCATAGCCTGGCATTAAAAACAAGGGAGATACAGGAAGGGAGTGGCTACTGCAGCAGTGATCATTCAAACATCTTCTGTTAGAGTAAATTTACTTTCACAACTGTACTACGAATTTCATATGGATCACTGCTGCAGTAGCCTAAACTACATGGTATATTACCATAACTTAGAACTGGGAGGGGAAATGAGAGTCCAAGCGCCCCCGGAGTATGGTCCTAACTAAGCCAGACCTAGACCCAGAGAAAGAATCTAGCTTGTAATGCTTTGTAGAAGTCTGTAAAGAGAACTATGTTACTGTTTCTACAGTCCAACCCTTTCCAAAGAGCCATAGATGAAGCCAAGGCCCTGGCAGAATGTGTCTTGACCCTATCTGGAAATTTTTGTGTTGGTAATAGCCCAAGACAACCAAATCGAAATAGCCTGTTTTGATAAAGGTCCTCTCTTCTTACCTTCAAAAGAAATTAAAAACTGATCAGAAGTTCTGAATGATTTTGTTCTGTCAAGATGGTACCAGAGTTATCTGTGGAGATCCAGGGTATTAGGTATCCTTTCTCCATCACTTTTGAGTTCAGGGAAGAATACAGGGAGATGGACAGTTTGGCTTAAAGTAAACTTGGATACCACTTCAGGTATAAGAGAAGGAAGGATTAGCTCTCAAGGAAACCATGTCACTGTGGAAAATGATGCAAGATTGACCATAAGCACTTGCAACACAAACACACTTCCTGTAGAGGTCAAAGCAAATCCGTAAAGCTTGTTTTCCATGTTAAGAACCTCAAGTCAGCTAGGTTAGCTGGTTCAAACAGAGCAAGGTTAGCTTCTCTAACATAATCCCAAGGAGGGGCCACAGGTATTCTGTGAGGCCTTTTATATAAAACTCCTTTCAAAAATACTTTGACACCAGACTGCATTGAAAGAGGAGGTTTCACGGGCCGACATGCTGAAATGGCTGATAAATAACCTTGCTAGAGGAATAAGAAAGACCATCAAATATCAACTTACACAAACACTGTAAAACCAGAGAAAAATGAGCCCCAAACGGGTTCTGATTATGTTACTGGCACCAACTGGAAAACCTTTTCTGTTTGCTAATACACAACTTTTAGTCGCTGGCTTTTTTGCCTAAATTAGTACCCGTTACATGTCCTCAGTAAAATGGGTGCCTAAAAGGCATCAAGACCCTATGTAAAATGGGTGCCTAAAAGGCATCAAGACCCTATCATCCAGGAAGTCAATTGAAGTTGATGTCGGAGGTGTATGAAACACTCCTGTTCTTGTGTGACTACATCCAGTCTGTGAGAAAGCATGTAATAATTGCCCCTGGCTATTTCCAAAAGAGAGAACCACAGCTGCCTGGGCCAGAAAGGAATCCCCCACAATGATTTTGGGGTATTCCTTCTCAATCTTCAGAATTACCCTGGATATTAGTGGAAAAGCATACAGTAGCATTCCTGTTCATGGAAAAGAAAAAGCATCCGTCTTCCAAGCTTTCCTGCATGGAGTGCTGGAGCAGAATCTTCTAGCTGAATGTTCAGAGAGGAGGCAAAGAGGTCTAACTTGAGGAACTCCCCAAAGACAGATCAAATCCTGGAAGACCCCCTGATCCAATTTCTATTCATGAGGGTCTACACCCTTGTCCTGCTCAGCTTATCTGACCCACAGTTTTGCTCTGACAGAATGTAGGATGCCTGCAGAGGAAGACTGTGCTGTGAAGCTATATCCCAAGCTAACATGGCCTTGCTTGTTGATGTACTACATGACTGCAGTATCATCTGTGACAACTAGAAGAGATACTGGGTACCAAAGATGATTCAGTGAGTAGAGTACCTTGATCAGGGCAAGTATCTCTTTTACATTTATGCGCTTACATCTGTCCTTGGTGTCCCATACGCCTTTCACTTTTATCCTTCTTGAAACTGTTCCCAATCAAAGGTAGGAAGTATCTGTGTTTATCCCTCTTGAAACTGCTCCCAAAGCAAAGGTTGAAGTGTCTGTGGGGACTGAATACTTTGGAACAGAGAAGGGGAGACCTATACTTTGGGATATCAGTCTCCACCAAGTGAATTCTCTTCTGAAAATACAAAGGATGTTGGTGCTGGGAACAGAGAGACTACAGATACCAATGTTGTGTTTTTCATGTGGAGGGGTTATCATGAGAATCATAGAAGCCAGGAGACCCACTATCCAGACATATTCCCCTCACACTGACCAATGTCCGAGTGGAGAAACCTAGAAACAGATCTAGATATAGATCTATTTTTTTTCTGTGGAAGAAAAGCTCTTTGAACAGTGGTATCTAACGGACATCCTAAAAAACACAATCATGTGAGACGGAGTCAAAGACTTGAATGTTCTCTTGGAATCCCAGTTTGTGTAAAGGATCTCTAACCCAACAGAGAGATTCCTCACACTTTGAAAAAGACTCTGCAAAGATAAGCAAGTCATCTAAATATGGAAAAATGTGCTTACCTTCTGACCCTCAATGAGCTATAACTGTGCTAGACACTCCACACGGTAAGGCAGAGAACAGATAATGTAATCCATATGCACAAAACATTAACAAATGCCTGAAGTCTGGATGAAGAGGGATGTGATAATCATTTTTTAAATCTATGTTACCAGGAATCTTAAGTGATTAGGAAAAGGTAATAGGTTAAGTAATATCACTTTGAATTCAGTTACTATCACAAACAGGTTTAGGAAAGAAAGATTGACCCAGAACTGTCTTCAAGCATTACCTTTCTTTGGCACTAAAAACATCCCTGAACAAAAATTCTTTCACACTTAAAAAGGGGAACTGGTTTTATCAATCTGGGACAGCATGTTCATAGGTAGGTACTAGGCTACTGGCCCTAGGGCCTATATAAGCCTAACCAAAAAGGTATTGTGGCTTTCGCCACCCAAGAAAATTATTTTCCTGTGCCCCTGTCGAGCAGAGCCACAGAAGTGATCCCCGGGGTGAATTTCCTATTTTCCATCCAATCAAGATTTTTCTTGAAGAATGCTAGTGAGGAGCTTTGTTTGATATAGATAGGTAGTTTGTTCCAGAGTATGGGAAGTGTCTGGGACAGGAATCTATCCCTCTAGCATGTTCTGTTTATTGTGGTGACAAGGTTTAGGTCCCTAGAGTGTGTAGCTCGGAGGGATTGGGATTTCTTTACGTGGAGCATGTCCAACAGCTCTGGGTTTGACACAGCTTTGTATGTTAGGCAGAGCTCGCCTCTGAGTAGGCGATATGCGATGGAGTAAAGCTGGAGTTTTTTTTTTAAACTGTCTGCATAGGGCATCTATTTGAAGCTGGTAATCCTCTGAGATATTTCTGCGGCCTTTCCAGCTGTTGTAGATGTCTTGTGAGGTACACACCAAAAGGGGCACTGTACTCTATAATGGGTCTAACGAGTGACGAGTAGAAGGGAGCAATTACTTCTTTTCTCCTGGATGAGAAACCTTTTGTGATGAGGTGTGCCACGTACAAGGATTTCTTGACTACTGTGGCGATGTGCTTATCAAAGGAGAGACTACTGTCCACCTGTGTCCCAAGGTCTCACACTTTCGGTGTTAAGTAGACTACCGCCTATGTGGTAGTTTATGGGTACAGAGTTTTTACCAAAAGGGATGATGATGCACTTTTTGGCATTGGCTTGAGGTCATGGCTTTGAGACTAGGCATCTGTCTCAGTGAGGCCCTTTTGTAGGATGTCCACATCGTTAGGAGTTTCGATTATGGCATCTAGTTTACAGTCATCTGCGAACTTCATTAGCCAAAGACCTTCTGTGTTAGCCTGCACTTCAGAAAAGTAGATACCAAACAGGAGAGGACCCAGGAATGAACCCTGTGCTACTCCACTTGTCACTGGTCTGAAGTCTGATTTGGAGTCTGCTACTTTCACGGGGTGGGTTCGGTCAGTGAGCCAGTTGGCAACCCATCTTGTGATGCAGGGATTTATACCAAGTTTAGTGAGTTTATCTATAAATTACAGAGTGGGGGATGGTGTTGAAAGCCTTGGCGAGATCTAGATAGGCTGTGTGAACCACCTTACCCTCATCTACAGCTTTAGTGACTGCTTCAAAGAAGAATCAGGTTTAGGAGACATGATCTGCCTTTTACAAACCCGGACTGGGTGGGGTCCACAGTTTGGAGATTACCAATGTCTTTGTTTATAAGTTCCATGTTGATACATTCCATGGCCTTGCAGACCAGGCTCATCAGGCTAATGGGGCGGTAGTTCCCAGGGTCCGTGGTGGATCCCACTTTGTGGAGTGGGATAACCGTCGCTGTGCACCATTCAGTGGGCACAAAGCCTGAGGTGAGGCTATGATTGAACATGGTACTTGGGTGGAGTGCCAGTTTGTTCTGTAGTTCGTGTAGAACACAGCCTCGGGATGTTGTCAGGTCCCATGGAAGATGTGTTCTTGGCTTCGAAGAGTGTGGTTTTTACCTCTGCAGCCGTAATTACAGGAACTTTACATTCTTTCGGTAAAGAGATGGACCCTTTAGGGGGTGAGAGGGGGGAAAAGTTAGCACTGAACCTATCTGCCAGGATGTTGGCAATATCAGTTAGTTCTGTATATTTAGTGCCATTGTGCTGTAACTCAAAGCAGATCTGAGTGTTGCCATTGAGATTCTTGACATAGCTATAGAATGCTTTGTGACAGTCTTTAGAAACCGTGGCGATTTTGTTTTCGTTACTAGCTTTGGAGGATTTTAGGAGGGATCTCAGCTTACTGGGGCTGACCAGGGAGTTCCTCCAATCATAGGATTTTTACTCTTTTTTGCAGCAGTTTCTTTCTTCTGTTGTAGAGTTTGTTTATGGCAGGGGACCACCAGATTGTCTTCCTTTTTTTGGAGGATAGCATCTTGGTTCAGTTAGGGATAGCACGATCCATAAACTCGCGTTAAGTGCTTATAAAGTGATTTGTGTAGGATTCAGCAGTCGTACCTCTATCGTCCGTTTGCATGGGTGTCATGAAGTTTGCCACTTTTGTCTTAAGAAGCGTGAAGTTGGCTTTGGAGAAATTTTTTATGGTGGCTTCCCTAATGGGGAGTGGGGGCGGGATGTGGATGTCTAGGGTGATTAGCTTGTGGTCGGATCTGACCAACGAGGAATTTACCTCTGGTGTGGGACACCGGTCGCCCATGTTGGTAATGACCAGGTCTAGGATACTGCTGCCCCTGGTGGGGGTATGGATAAGTTGATCCAAGGCGTTGGAATTTATGAATTCCAGAAACGTTGAGCAAAAGTGTTGGTACATGAGTAGTTTTCCCAGTTAATGGTGGGGTAGTTGAAATTGCCCATTATTAGGGTGTTAGGTTGTACCCTAATAAATATTTTCCAGTGTATCAAGAAATGAGGAGTGTGAATCCTGGGGCATTGTGGGGGATCTGTAGCAAGCTAGTTTGGATTGTGGTCTTGCCCAGATTTAGTTGCACTTGGATAATCTCGGATGCATTATGCTGATTAACTAGCCTGGAGGTGTGGATACCCTTAATGAATATGGACATGCCTCCACCTTTAGTGTTTTGGTCCAGGTTAGGTGGCCGAAATGTGTGGTATGAACTATAGCCTGGTAATGCAGGGGTGTTCTCAGGAGCCTTGAACCAGGTCTCCGTCACTGCACAAATGTCGATGTTCTCCATTTTAAGGAGTGCCTCAAGTGAGTGCATTTTGAGGTTTAGACTTCTAGCATTGAGCAGCATTATCCTCAGATTTTGCTTGCTTGTACCGGTTATGGTGGTGAATTTGTAATTTGAACCTTGCCTAAAAAAGGCACAACAGGGTTGGCAAGAGCCTTAGCCAGTATCCGGAATACCAAGGGTGACAGGTGCAGGCCATCTCTGGGCAAAGCATCGTGGTCTGTCGATCATGTCATACTAGGCAGACAGATACTGGATGACACCAGAAGCTTAGCCAATTGTTGAAGTCAATCATTTTGTCCTTGTACTGTGGTATCATTCTGGGTGATAGCAGAACCCTACTCAGGGCTAGGGTCATACCTGCCTGGGCTACAAGATCGGAGAGCTTCTCCATGTCTCTTTTCATGTAGTCCAGGGAGGTACGTCTCAGGTCATTCACACCAACACGTACAATGACAGAGTCATATTTGTACTTGTTGTGGAGTGACCTGAGTGCGTGCATTATGTGGCAGATCCTGGCACCCAACAGGCAGCTGAGAGTAACTTTCTCCTTGTTTAGCCTAGTGAGTGGAACATCAGTGTGCCTGACTATAGAGTCACCTACAACTAGAGTGTTGGGTACGTCGTTATACCTTATGGGCTGTGGTTGGGTGGCACATTGAGTTTGTGGGCTGTGTGTCATTTGGGTTGTGTTGGGGGATGGAGGTTGCTTGCATTTCTGCTTTGGAGGTCTCTGTTGCTTGGGCAGATTTTTATTGAGAGCCTCCATGAATGTAGGAGTGTGTTTCTGTTTTGGTGGTGTAGGTTTTGAGGGACTATGTGATGATTGTGGTGTGGTGCAAGTGTTTACCCTCTCCTCATGACTGTATAGTCTAGTCTTGGGTGAAGAGGGCTTTGCTTCCAGTTTGGCTATACAAGTGCATCTCTCACACGTTGTAGTGTTGGGTGGTAGGAGGAGTGGGTTGTCTGTGTACATTAGGCAATTGCTGCATTGTCCCAAGATGCCCAGATTCATCAGGTAGACAGGAGAAAACACCAGGAACTGACCCATATACATGCCTGGATAGGTGCTTATTTATTAAGTACTAAAAACTGTTTTCCTTTAGACAAGTGAGGAAAGTTGAGTGCTGTAGTAATTTGTAGCTTATTTAGTGCTTACAATGAGTTCTGAACAAGAGCTGAGCACAAAGAAACAGATTTGAGTGCTAAAACTAAAAAACTGGCTAGTTCTAAGGGACAATTTGAAGAGCAGACTTTATGCATCGCCGCTTAGCTAGGGTTAAAATATTCCTGGCGCCATAAAGTGCAGTTTTTTTTTTTTAATATAACAGTAGTAAATGAGAAAACTGATTTGAACAAATTAACCAATAAAAAGCTAAAAACTGAGCCCCGTTCCAGCAGTCTTCTATCAGACAACTTCTAACTGCACAGTCCTGCCACTAGGGTGCAGGGGAACCTTCTCCAGAAAAAGATGGCAGATGACCTGGATTAGTGCTGAAGTTAGACAAACAAAGCTAGATTCAGCAGGTCTGAATCTACTCTTGTTACAGCAAACAAGACATACCAATTTCAGAAAGAAATAGTTCAAATAAGCAGGCAAAATAAGCTTTTAACCAGAAACTCCCAGCTCAGAAGGGCAGAATCTACCCTCGCCTCCCACAGGAGTGCAGACCACACCTTCTTAATGTAAAATAACTGGCCCTAAGCCCAAGTGCTCAAACCAGAACTAATACACTTTTAGAATAATAGACACTAAGCCTTCAATCAGCAGTAAGCTACCTGTTCTGCCACAACAGTGAAGACCACAAACCTTCTTAATGTAAAACAACTGGTCTGAAGCCCAGGTGTTTAAACCAAAGGCTTAGAATAACAGTTACAATTTAACCAGGCTACTAACAAGCAGTAATAAATGCAATTAAGTACTTTTAAGAACAGGCAGCAAAAGCAAACTAAAGCAATAAAGTAGGAAGAAACACAAATACACTAAAAGCAGATGAATAAAGTGCAAAATGTTTATAACAATAGAAAACGAGCAAACTGATTTAAATAAATTACCCAATTAACCAGTAAAAAAGCTCAAAACTGAGCACTGTTCCAGCAGTCTTCAATCAGACAAGTTCTAACAACACACTCCTGCCACTAGGGTGCAGGGGTACCTTCTCCAAAAAAGATGGCCTGGATTAGTGCTCAAGTTATACAAACAAAGCTAGATTCAGCAGGCCTGAACATAGTCTATGCTACAGCAAACAAGGCACACCGGTTTCAGAAAGAAACAGTTCAAATAAGCAGGCACAATAAGCCTTTAACCAGAAATTCCAATCTTAGGACAGAATCTAGCCTCTCCTTGTGATAAAGAACAGGTAAAAATAGAGAGAGTCTGGTCTGGAGGATGAGGAATTAGCTCTGTAAAAGAGGAAGAGGAATGTATTCCCACTGCAGTCTGTAACCTTGTTGAATGATCTTCAGAATCCATCTGTCTGAAACTATCTATCTGTTGCCAAAGAGGGGGGAAAAGAGAGAGATTTAGACTTTCTGGAAGACAAAATGGGGTGCCAGTATGTGGTGTCTGTGTGTGTGTGTGTGTGTGTGTGTGTGTGTGTGTGTGTGTGTGTGTGTGTGGGATGGGGGGGGGGGGGGTGCAAAGTCTTTTAGAGTCATTCGGACTTATTGGATTGTCCTTGTTTTTTGGAGTTTTACAGATTTCTTCTTGGAACCTCCCCTGCTATTTCATTGTAGATGTCTGCTTACCTGCACTTTTGTTCAGGCGGTTTATTTTGTTTCTTACAAAAACTAGATGAAGGGTTAATCTTTTGGAAAATTTGTATAAGGAGGGATGAAAAATAGAAAAATGATGTATTCTCCACAACAATAGATTTTCTGGGGTTATCGGATCCAGTGGATTTTTGAAGCTGTGGATTCAGGGCTCTGGCTCTTGCCCTCCCCCCCCAAATACCTCAAAAAGAGAGTTTACTTGCTTATCAATAAATAAATTTCACTATCTCAGTAAAGAAAATACTTGATAAGCTATACCAGAAAATGACAGAGAAAAAGGTTACCTCCAGGTGAGGTTGTAAAATGACAAGGTTCTCGGTTAGGTTTACTCAAAGAGGAATACCAGATGAGAATTTTGGAAGGAGGGTTGTTGAACTGGATGAAAAAAGGACAACACTGAACTACCATTATGTTGAACACGCAACTTTCATATCCAGTATAGTCTTTTTTTGTCTGATTTAACCTTTGGGACAGATTCCTTAGTTGCCAAACATCCCTAGGAGGTTTTAAGGAAGGATATTCCTGAGAATGGTGGATATGGAATTTTGATTGTACATCTAGCTTGTAATGGGATATGAATGCACGAACCATGGACTAAGTTGCTGCAGCACAGATTTTGTTGTTAGGAACTTGATGCATAAAAACAGTGAAAACAGCAAAAGACCTTGTTGAATAAACTTGTTTTTTTTTGGGGGGGGGGGGGTAAAGAAATACCCAATTTTTCATAGAGAAAGGCTATACAATCTGAAAGCTACCTTGACAGTACTACTACAGAAACACTCTGGCCTAACACTGCTCTTGAGAAAGCTATGGATCTCCTACAATTTTTAGTTCTGTGGAGATAATTTACCAGTATTCTTTCCAAAGTTAAGAATTACATTTCAGATGCCACTTTTGGAATGAATGTGGGATTTGCAGTCAAAGTAATACCATCCTTATGAGAGATCAAGTAAGGAGGTTTTAAGTGCTTGCAACTCTGATATCCTCCTCACCGAAGTGATGGCCACCAAGAAGATGGTCTTCCAAGAAAAATACTTAAAATCTGCTGATGCTGTTGGTTCGAAGGGAGGTTTTGTTAATGCCCAATGATGACAATTATGTCCCGTGGGGGGCACTGGATCCCTTATAGAATTGTCTCAATAAGAAGGTTCCTTTCAGAAAGGCCTTTGAAATCTTTAGTGAAGCTATAGCAGTCTGATTGCATCCAATATGGAAATCAAAAATAGTCACCAATTGTACTTTGTTGAAAAGCTAGAGCCTTTTTGGAAAAGATCCATCAAGACGTCTAGATTAGAAGAGAGAGGGGAGATCAGAACAGATCTACCCCTTTAGAAGCTTCCCAGATTGAAAATCTCTTATACCTGTTGAGGTAAATTTTCCTAGTACTCAATTTGTGTGAAGCTGACAAAATATGAACCACCTCAGGGGAAAGCCTGGCATCTCTGGCCACTGCTAAAATTGGAGGAACCTGCAGTTAGACTTCAGTGTTTCTAGGTCCTAAAGAGGCTACTCTGATGGGCGAGTCAGAAGATCTGGATGATAGCCCAACATCTAGGGATGATGTACTAGATGAGGCCAAAGGAAGGGGAACTAAATTTGCCCAGGCCAATAGGCAGCAATGAAGATTACCTTGGCTTTGCATCCTCTTCCTTTCCGAATAAACTTTGACATTAGAGAAAAGGGAGGGGGAAGGCATATAGGATACCGGAGGACCAACTGTGGACTACAGCATCTCTTGGTGATGTCCTTGTGGGGGATTTAGGGCAATGTAACTGCTACACCATGTTCAGGTACAAGGCAAAAAGATCATAGTATGGTTGAAGATTTCATTCACCATTACTTGATTATGGCACTACTTGTACGGCAGAAGGCTGGATCTGCTCAATTTGTCTGCTAGTACATTGGAAGTCTCCAGGATACATTGCAAGAAAGCAATTGGAAGATATCACCTATTTCCGCACTCTCATGGCCTCCCAGCATAAAAAATATGAATGGGTTCTTCCTTGCTTGTTGATGTACTAGTCTACTGCTATGTTGACCGTCTGGATGGAGATCACATCCCTGGGGAGAGAGTCCTGGAAAGCTTGCAAAGCTAAAAGAAAAACACTACTCATCTCTCCTCCAAGTTTGACCATGAACTATGGACCACCTTCCTTTCGAAATGACCCACCACCCCAACCCCAGCCTCCCCAGATCAAAATTTGACAATGGAACAGAGCTACAGAGTGCAAGAGACTGTTCCAAAAGTTTTGGTGTGAACTCTACGCCTCGAGCCCTGGTACAGACACTTCAGCTCAGAGAATTATCCTAAGCTACAAACGCTGGAATTAAGAGACTAAGGGATACTTTTGGAGCCTAAGTCAACAAGACTGTCGGCTCGGATATGTGCGCTCCTGGGAGGCTTGGACTCGCGGGCCTTGGATCCAAAGGATGGACCAGAGTAGAAGATATAAATGGAGGGGTTGTTGGAGCTGTTCACAAACATCCTGTATAGACAGTGCCAGGAGAACCCTTAATTAAATTTGCGTCTAAAGAAACCTCTGCATAATACTGTTGATATTTGCCTCTGTATGGCTCCTCAATGATCGAACAGACCTGGAAAATAAATCCACTGAAGAGGGTCTTGATGAGCAACTTTCCTGCAAGAAAAGTGAACGCAGATGAGGACTCCCTCTGGGAAAAAAACAAGGAGAAGGCAGTGATCAGATTTGAAGAGGAGTCAGATCTATTTGTTAAGGAATTTCTGTGGTGGGTTTTTCCTCCATTTTAGCCAGGGAAACTGAAGGAGTTGATGTGGAAAATCAAAGCCTAGTTAAATACTCCTGTTTGTTGAGGAATCAGACCTTTCAAAAAAACAAACAGTTTGTCCCTATGACCTTGAAGACCCCTGGTACCAAAAGAGGAACATGCCTTGCATTAAATGTCAAGATGAGCTCAGACACAAGTACAAGTCCTGTGGAGGGATCTTGTGTCTGCAGGGAGTACATTTTTTGAATATTTGAACCTTTACATGGTAAGGGCAAGGTAATCGACCAAAGCTCAAGTTGGTCCTGTCAAAATATAAAAAACACTGTATACACTCATCAACTATAAATATATAAATACATATATAACACCACGAAATTACACTTTAAAGATAGAAGACAAACAGCACTAGAAAGGGACATTTTTTTTAATACTGAGTTATTACTATATATATATATATATATATATATATATATATATATATATATATATATATATATATATATATATAGAGAGAGAGAGAGTTTTTTTTTTTTTTTTTTTTTTAAAGGTGTACATAACTATTAACAAAGGAGGGGAAAGAGTAAAGAAACTGCTGAGAATGGCTCAGAGAGGAAAAAAACAACAAACTTAGCTGCAAAGCCCTCAAAAACACATTGTTTAAATCAGGTGGAAACAAAACTGAAGGTATTTGGGGAAAGAGAGGAATTGTGGGTAGGGGAGGTGTCACAGCCCTGGATCCACAGCTTCAAAAAGACACTGAGGTCAGATCCAATAACCCAAAGATTGAATCGAACGAAAAAAAGACAACGTCGGATCTTAGAGATTCCATGTACCAGCTTACCCTTTTCATCACACTTTTTGTTCACATTTGCAGTAGAAGTGCCAAAAACTAAATCTCTATCCAAAGGAGAATTTAAAATATAATTTTTATCATCTGTCAGGTTCTGAGAACACAGCCAAGCAAACCTCCTCATAACAGTACCAGTAGTCATAGCCTTTGAAGAAGTATCATACACACACTGTACACAATGAGTAGTGACTTGAACAAATGAATACATTATTTAAAGCAGATTTTTCTTTAGGAGAAGAAACTGCAAACAAACATTCTTCATACTTTCAGGACAAGCCTTAGCCTATGAACCTGACAATTAAAAATTCTGAAAAGTCAAAGCTGCAGAAGCTCCCACTTTTTTCCCCGTACTTATTAAAGATCTTCCCACCCTGACTGGAGTTAACCAAGTGTTTAGTAACAGAAGGATTAACTACAGCTATAGCTGCTGGATCAGATTTGGGAAGACCGAATAAAAACTTAAAAAGACTGAGAAGCATTATACATCCTATCTGCTTTTTTAGAATTAGCTGGCTGACTTGACAGGAAAGCTGCAAGCAGTAACACACACACACAAACAAAACTGAAGGAATGGGTGCATATTCTGGAAATTCCTTCTGTAACATCTCAAGTATTTTCTGAGGGACTGAGAAACTTTAGTGTTTGCCCAATGACAACACTAACACATTCTAGCAACAGTCTCAGAGAGAAGAGACCCCCCCCCCATAAGGATAAACAGAAACGGAGCTCTCCTATATTTTATTTATTTACTAACATTTCTTTACCAGGAAAGTTCACTGGGCTAAACAGAGCCCATTTTCATGGAGACCCGGGGAGAAAAGCTCCAATGCACATATACAAGGTAATAACAGTACAGAGGTGACTACAACAAGGTCGTTACACTATTTACAAGCGTGACTACAATATAGATTATTGGCAATAAAAAGATACAACTTGCTACACAACAAGATTTAGGAATAAAATGAAAAAAAAGACAATAGGTAAGCGAGTTTAAATGAATGAATCAGAATTCTAAGGGGTAAAAAACCTGTATGCATCCTGCATCTTCCTGTTCAGATTCAGAATCTTGAATCTCTTCAGGAAAAGTACCAGAAACTACTTCACAAGAAAGAAGAGCCCGAATTAAATCCTAATCCACACCCAGTGAACTACTCCTAAGGAGATTTGAGCAGGAGTAGATACATGCTTAGTTTTCTGCTTCTTTTTGACAGGAAAAATGGGACAACAGTATTAGTGGCAGCAGCAAAAGCTTCACTAGGGATGGACCGCAGCAGAAGCTTCACTAGGAATGGGCATAACATTCTGACAAGACAGGGAAGCATTCCCTGTTCCCTTCTCAGAGAACTGACGGGAGTGGGTCTCTCTTGCCCACTGAGGGAACCCCAACAGCTGCAGATGATGTGGCTAACCACCCCCCAATCCATACTGGTTGTAGGTGCTAAACCAGAAGGATTTGAGGTATAACAAATGGCCACATCAGAGACACCCACCTGTGGCCAAGGAAAACTACTAGCCTGTTGTGGTGGCACAGCTTGCTTCCTTAACTTTTTCTTTTTGTGGCTGGAAGAAGGAATACCTGTGGGACAGACAGTTTGTTCCACAGTCAAGCCGAAAATGGTGCCTCTTTCCCAGGTAAAACAAGCATCAAATGCTAGTAAAAATGTTTTTCCCGTAGACAAACACAGTAAAAAAATACTTTATTTTACTTTGGGGCCTGGCATAGTGTTTTTAAACACAATTTCTCCACATAAAAATTATTTACAATTACTTTAAACAACAAACTAACAGGAAAAGAAGTGTGTCTGTTTAAAGAATACAATACAGTTTTGTGATAGCCCACAAACTCCTAGCTTTAAAATAATTCTCCTAAAGAGGAAAGTATAAATAAATAATAAGCAAAATTATTAAATGAAGGTTTTTTCCCCAAACCCAATTATTAAATGAAGTTAAATGAAGGTTTTTTTCCCCAAACCCAATTATTAAATGAAGTTTTTTTTCCACAAACCCATCAAACTTATCTGCCCAGCAAAGGAACAGAACAAGCAGACTGTCGATCCTCAAAGCTTCAGAGGACCGTATTCTTTAGTGTCAGTAAAGCTCTGAAGGGCTTGGCACACAAACTTGAATATTAATCAGCTTAGCTCAAGCCGCCTGACGGTTTGGGCTCATGGAGCATAAGATCATAGGAGGTTGCTAGGTTAATGGCCCCATGGCTCTTACAAGTCTAGTGAAATTCAACCCACATTCCCAAGGGTGTCTGGTGCAAGCAGACTCTAAAGATCAGCACCTATTGCCCCTGTCCAAGAGGGACACAGGTGGAACCCTCGGGGTGAATTTCCAGTTACCCATCCAATCATCCAAATTACACTTAAACAGAGCCAACGTTTACATGAATAGGAAGCTTGTTCCAAAGGTGGAGCAACCTCTGTGAGAAAATCTGCCTCTCCAGCAAGTTCTGTTGATGTCACATACCAGGTTAAGGTCCTTTGAGTGACTGACCCGTGTGCCACTTGACTTGTGAATCTGCAGTATTTCCATTAAAGCGGAGTCAGAGATTGCTCAACATACGCAAGGCACAGGTCACCTCAGACACAGAGTAAAGTGACAATGATTTCAAAATCTGTCTTATGTTGACAGACTGAAGTCCCTAAATTTTCTTTGTAAGGAACTTTTGTGGTCTTTCCAATTGCTGCAGGTGTTTGGAAAAGGAACATACAAAAGGAAGCTTTGTTCTCTATTACTGGCCTGATGAGGGAAGAGCACAGGGGGGTTATAACCTCTTTTTTCTGCAGGCAATGCCCTTACTTATGAAATGAGCAATATAAAATGCCCTTTGATCACCATATCTCCACAGTGGTAATAATTTAAGGTTGTTGTCAACCTGTTGTGCCTAGATCTCTCATCACTGAATGTGTGCTTAGGGTATTGTATTGATGTGGTAGTTTGCAGGAGCATCACCCTTGCTGAAGAGGATTATGATGCATTTTTGTTGTCATTAGTCTGCATAAGTCCTTCTTGCAGGATGCTGACATCTCTAGGAGTTTTAATGATTGCTCCCAGCTTGCAGTTATAAGCAAACTTTGTCAACCACATTCCTTTAGTTTTAGCCTGTACTTCAGAGAAGTAGATTCCAAACAGTAGGGGTCATAGAACAGATCCCTGTAGAACACCACTGGTTACAGTTCTGCTGGAGGAGGTGGAGTCCCCTATTTTAACCATATGAGTTCTATCAGTGAGCCAGTTTGCAGCCCACCTGACAATACATGGGTCGATACCCAGCTGGGTGTGTTTAATCAATGACGCCTGAGGGGGGGATTGTGTCAAAGGCCTTGGCTAAGTCTAGCTAGGCCATATGCACAGATTTGCCCTCGTCAGAAGTCCACCTAGTTTAACACGCATGATCTCCCCTTGATAAAGTCAAACTGGGTGGGGTCAAGTCTTTGGCCATTTCCTATTTCTTTGTTAATAAAAGGTCCATGATTATTCATTCCATGGCCTGGCAGAGAAGGCTAGTCAGGCTAATGGGTCTATAGTTCTCAGGGTTCGTGGCTGCACCCCTCTTTGTGCAAAGGGAAGACAGTAGCAGTTTTTCATGCCACTGGGGAAAAAAAAAAAAAACAGTGCTTAAGCTGCGACTGGAAAGCATGCCTAATAGTGATGCTAATTCCTGTTTTAACCCACATAGAACACAGCCCGGGATGTTGTCTGATCCCATAGAGGATACTAGGTGGGGGACAGCTACTGGGGATGCTTTGGGGTATATGTAGCTGGGACAGGGGAGTGAAGTTTTCATTGAACCTGTTAACCAGCAAGTTTGCTATAACCACAGGTTCTTTATATGTAGTACCATTAACTACGAATTCAGCGCAAATCTGGGCCTTACCTTTGAGGTTACGAATGTAACTAAACACCTTGTGATTATCCTTAGTTAGGGAAGATAATCTGGATTCGTAGCTAGCTTTGCAGGACTTCACCAGGAGCCTTATTTGCTTAGGTTGAAGAGGGAGTGTTTCCAATTTTGAGACCACTCCTTCCTACTCAGACAGCAATTTCTTTCTCCTATTCTACAGCCTACTAATGGCAGTTGTCCACCAGACAGGTTTGTTTTTCCTTGAAGATCTTGTTTTGGTTCTATCAGGTATGGCAGAGTCAATACAATTGTACAGGTGCTCATACACAGAATTGGTGTATAACTCAGCATAGGTGTCTGTTCCATCAGTGGAGGGGGGCTACGAAGCCATTTATACTGTCACATAAGAGGCTGTAATTGGCCTTGGAGAAGTTTTTTAGTCTAGTTGTTGCTAAGGGGGAGGGGGGGTCTTGTTTTATAGTTGCTTCTAGCAAGACTGATTTGTAGTCAGATCTCACCAGGGAAGGCCACACACGGGGGGTGGTGCAGCAGTCCCCCATGTTGGTGAGCACCAGATCCAGGATGTTTGAGCCCTCTGTGGGTGTGTCAACCAGCTGGTCCAGGGCACTGGAGTTAATGAAGTCCAAGAACCTTTGGGCAGGTGAGCTAGAACATGTATAATTTTCCCAGTCAATGAATGGGTAATTAAAGTCTCCCAAAACCAGGGTGCTTAGTCGCATCTTGACTGACTCAAGTAGATCCAAGTAGGCTGAGTGGATACCCTGATTCATGGAGGGGGTGCTATAGCTGGCAATAACTTGAAGAGGGTTCTTACCTACAGTCAACTGCACCTGAAGTAATTCAAGGGAATTGTGCTGCTTAACCATAGAGATGCATTTATCTTTAATGAACATTGATACAACACCTCCTTTAGCTCTCATGCCTTCAGTTTGCAGTCTGAACATGTGGAAGGAAATGTAACCTGGTATAGCTGGTGTGCTCTCCACAGCCTTAACCCAGGTCTCAGTGACTTCACAAATGTCAGCATCTTCCAAGGAGAGGACTGCTTCCGGTGAGTGCAGTTTCTGTTTTAGACTTCTAGCATTTAGCAGCATAACCCTGAGGTTGTTTTTAGAGGGCATTTTTACGCCAGGAGTTTTGTTCTTGTGACATTGTCTAAAAAAGGCACTATGGAGGTGGTAAGAACCTTGGCCAGTAACCGAAATCCCAGGGATGACAGATGAAGACCATCTGTGACAAAGCATCAAGGTCTGTCGACCAGGTCATCCCAGGCTGGCATATACTGGATCCCCTTTGAATTACACCAGAAACTAAGCCAATTTTTTTTGTACTGAGGTACCATCCTAGGTGAAGGTAAAATGCTGCTTAAGGCTAGGGATATATCTGACTGAGACACAGAGAACTCAGTCATGTCTCTCATCATATAGTTCAGTGGGGTATGCCTCAAGTTGCTCACACCACCATGGACTATGAAGGAGTCATAACAGTGCCTGTTGTCGAGAGACTTGAGTATGTGTGTGATGTGGTGGATCCTGGCACCTGACAGACAGCTGACCGTGACCTTTTCCTTATCCAGCCTGATGAGAGTGACATCTGTGTGTCTCACAATTGAGTCACATATGACTAAGATGTTTGTTTTTGTGTATTATGCCTTAGGGGCTTGTGAGACACTGGTGTGTGACATTTTGTGTGTACTATGTTCTGCAGAGGATGCATTATGTGAAGCATGCTTGTATTTGTGTTTGGGAGGTCTCTGATGTTTAGGTAAACTTCTGGTAAGGACCTCCCCAGATGTAGGTTTATGTGTTGTTGGTTTGGTAGGTGCAGGAGGTGAGGGTGTGCATGCTGACAACATGCTCGGTATCAAGATGAACTGACTGGTGAGTAAGAGAGCCTGGATTCTAGGTTCTTGATATAGATGCATCTCTCACATAATGAATTTGTGTGGACTAGAATTGGCTTGCCAGTGTACATGAGGCAATTACTGCATTGTCTCAGGATGCCCATGTCGACCAGGCTGGATGGAGAAACTGTGGGAAATTTCCCATCCATAATGCTAGGTAAATTGATGTGGTCAGAAAATAGGGAGAGGACAGGACAACAAGGACCAGGTAATGTAGAGGACAGGAGAAGTGAACAAAAAATATGAAGGGCTGGTTGGAAGAATCTGTGTAGGTACCACAGGAGTATCGCTGAATGTATCACATGTCAGTGAAGGACTATCACGAGAACTCACCACTGGAGCATCAGCAGAGTACTAAGGGAAAATCTGCAGGCAAAAGTGTTTGCATCTATAACTAGCAATGGTGCCCACCTCTGTGCGGCACTGTGCAAAAGAGTGCAAACCCATGCAAATGCGGTGCCCTGAAGCTTTGGAAGCTGGCTGACTGACTGTTAATACTTTGGCAAGATATAAGCCATACAGCTAAGGCTACTGCAGCAGTGATCAATATGATGAACATACCTGGATATCAGAAGAAAGGGCAGAAAGGCATAAAGAAGCATTACTGTCCATGACAAATGAGAAAGCATCCATCTTCCAGGACTGTTTGCAAGGTATCCTGAAGTAGAATTTCTTTAACTGTCCGTTCTGAGAGGAGAAACATCTACTTTAGGTATCCCCAACAGTCGATTCCTGGAAGATCCCCAGGTACAGATTCTATTTGTGAGTGTCTGACCTGGTTCTGCTTAGCTTGTCTGCTATATTGTTCTGACAGATTGTATGAAGCTGAAAAATCAAAATGAGCCATGATGCTACCTCCCAGACTATCATAACTAGTCTGTAAACAGGCTAAGATCTAGAAACCCATTTGTTTACTGATATACAACAGTTTACTGATATACAGCATCACTGTGATGTTGTCTGTGAAAACATACAGAGGTCCTACAGATCAGAGATGATGTAGGGCTTTCAAAACATTTATAACTGTTATCTCTTTAACAATTATATACTTTTCCCCCATTCCGTTTATTCCACAATCCTTGCACTTTGACACCTTTGGACACAGATCAACATGCTAGTCTGAACCTTCTGTTGTGACAGATGGACATGGAACAAAGAACAGATGACCTGGATTCTAACAGAACTGGTCCACCACCGTGAAAACTTACTCCTTACAAATCCTAGAACTGGGATCTGAAAGGATACAGGGTACAGATGTGGAGTAAACAGTGACCTGAGGTACCAATGAATTTTTCCCCTGTGAAGTTGGACCAAGAAAATCATAAGAATCATAGAAGCCATGTACCCCAGAATCACAAGAAACTCCCTGGCACATACCTGGTTTTGACTGGAAAAACTCAGGAAGAACTGTTAGAACATCTCTACTTTGTCTTGAGGAAGAAAAGCTCTTCTACGGGCAGAATCTGGCAGACATCCCAGGAAAACTATTCTGCAAGTTCACTTGAAACCCAGGCAGAGTAGAAGATTCTAAGCACTTGCTAGGAACTTCTGATAAAAAAAAAAAAAGAGAGAGAGTCTGCAAACAGAAGATATTCTTCCAAATATGGAAATGTAAATGCCCTGAAGACTGTAATCAGCAATTACTACAGACAAACACGTTGTGTAAATACCCTTGGAGCAATAGATAGTCCGAAAGGGTAAAACAGGGAGCTGATAAGATTTTCTGTATCTGGCTTACATTATGAAACATAAACGTTTGCCAATTGGAATGCAATGGTAGGCATCTGACAAGTCCAACCATGAAAGCTACTACATGGAAAAGAGCTAACAGGGACTGAAGGCACAACATTTCAAACTTTGAGACCGTGACAAAAAAGGCTTTGAAAGGAGAAGTCTGGCACAGGCCTTCAGGTCAATTCTTTTGTTGGGACCAGAAAAATCCATGAATAAAACCCTTTGCCCATCTGGCAGGCAGGCACTGGTTCTAGGACAACCTGAGATAACAAAGAAACAGTGATATTTGGCATGCTGGACAAAGTGGAATCCCCTGGAAAGGAAGGACTCCCACGACTTTCAGAATATATTTGTCTCAAACAACCTGGTGTCACAAAGGAAAGTGTAGACTCAGAGAGAGGGGGGGTGATTGCTGGGAGGATGGGGGTGGCTGAAGAGACAGTCATTCTGACTTTTTGGTCCAAACTTGATTTTGAAAAGCTTTCCTTTTTTTGCACCTCCTTGCCCATTTGTTTTTAAAATTCTGCTTGTTGACACCTTCCCGTTTAAAATGCTTTTTGAAAAATGGAGTTGAGATGTAAAGATTTTGTTTTTACTTGCCTTACAAAATAAAGATTAGAAGATTTGGGTCCCCCCTTAAATCAACTTGTCCCTCTCATCAAATATCTTAAGTACCCCAGTTGTAGATGGGCAGAATAGAACTTCCTTACCTAGAGGAAAATTAAAAACTTCAGTTTTAGCATCTACAAGAAGATTCTGCAAGTGTAACCAAGCAAACCTTTTCATGACTGACACAAAAGCAGCAGCCATGGAAACAGCATCAGTATCATCATAAGAACACTTTAAAGCATGTTTAATTATATGAGAAGTAGATAAAAAAAGGGCATTCAAGAAGTTTTGACTTCCAAAGAGGGAATCAGCAGTTACCTTTTTCATGTTCTCAAGAGAGAGAAGATAAACTTTAACATGCGAGCCCAGCAGTCCAGAATAAACATTCTTCCCAGTTTTGTTAAAAGCTTTCCCATCCCTGTCAGAGGAAGTGGGATTAGAATTAATACATTTGTCTTGCAGAAGCAGTTTTGGATAGGGAAACTACTACAAGGTCTACTTTAGAGTTAGAAACCATGTATGTATAGGACTCAAGACACCCTGTATAACCTGACTCCCTAGGGGCAGGAAACCGTCCGCCTGTTCTACAGGAGATAAAAGAGCTATAAACTAAGTAATATCCAACTGTAACAAATCAGACTACATTTGCTGGGAAACAGGATTTTCTCTAAAATGAAAGACTTTTCAGGAAGATCAGAATGAAAGTTTCAGAAAAAGAAAGGTCTTCTGTAGAGAAATCTGGAGCAACTCTTTCCTCAAAAATCAGAATGTTCAGGATATGAAGAAAATTGAAAAGTACAACATTCTCCCTCCAAATGGAAAACAGGCTCAGACAGAGAAGAAACTCTTTCTATTCTGGAGAAGAGGTAGGTAGGTAGGTAGGTAAAGAAAAAACAGAAATTAAATGTCGGCAAATTTTCCCTATCCTTTGAAATATAAACAGGAGACACCAAGCTTTTTACTTTTTGTTTTCTTTCCTGAGAAACTCCCAGGAAAAGAGGAGACCAAAAGGAGGCACACTATCCTAGAGCTCAGGTGGTAGACCTTCACCTGCCACTTACACCCAAGACCAACAAGAGTGGTTCTCCCATGTCTGCGGAAGGCAACCCTATAGCTGCAGAATACATATCTATCCCCCAGTCCTTAGCGGCTGTAAGTGCTAAACTAGAGTGACATAGGAAAATGATAAGCGGTCCAAGAAAAGAAATAGTGTCACTGCAGGATCATCCATCAACGGCTGAAGCAAAACCAGAGCCAGCCTAACACCCAAAGGTTCCCTGACAATTTTTTTTTCCCCTTGCAGATGGGGAAAGGAAGAACCAAGAAGGCCAGTAGCTGTTCCATAGGTCCAGCCACAAATTAAGCCTCAAAAGACTGTTGGCAGAACCTATAAAAGTCAGTAAACTCAGGGACAGGTAAAAAGTGATTCTGAAATAAAAAATAAACCCTTGAAGGTCCCACAAAGCACCAAGTCCTGTCCTAATACATAAATTCTATACAAGATTAGTAGAAAAAGTTCCAAGTAGTGTGATTGGAAGTGGCACACTGACCCCACATGTAAAAATGGGGAAAAAAAAGGTTGTGGGATGGATGCTTTCACAAGCATTCACAGTAATAAAAAACACCAGGTACAGAAAGTCTAAACAAAATAAGTTCTGCAATATAAATAATATTAGTTTCCCAGAAAAAAAAAAAAAAAAAAACTTTCCCTCAGAAAAATAAACCAAACAATGTGACCTTTTCTCCAGAAATGGTCTTATCTGTCCAGCCACTAAGGATCACTAGAAAGTAGTTTGTTCCATGAAGAAAGCAAAAGGTACGCAGTTTAGCGTCGAGAGAGCTCTGGAACTTTTGGTGTTCTGTACTACAGATGGAGCACTGCCTGAGCTCGAAGGTCCCATTTAGCTTTCAGGGTGGTCATATCCTTTACAGGACATGACCTGAATATCTTAGGCAATTGCATTAGTGATCTAATGTTGAATATATAGTGCTACAATGTACTGTTTACCAAATTTGCTGAAATAAATGTAAGACTAGTACTGCATGATTGTGTGTTAGGAGGGTTGCACTGTATTTTGGATTAACAAGTTAACCATAATTTACTTCACTTTCTATCACAATCATCAGCATTACAAACGACAAGTGGCTATCTTTGATGGACTGGAAAGAGCAGCATGGGTGTGAAGCAATAGCTCACTATGGGTTCACAGGTAAGCACTAGGCTACCTGTCCTTGATGGCCATTTAAAGCTTAACCACTTATCCTTTTTGTGCTCAAATTATCCTATCCCTTTTGGTTCGAGATTGGCCTTACTCATCCCGTGGGCAATAATTATATACTGCCCCTAATGAGAAAACCTGGAATCATACCATAGATAAGCTGAGGGAGCACACTCCTAGGATAAAGCATTTAGGAACTTCCTCTGTCCAAGGGGCAGCCCTGGAGCAAGTTTTCTGGTTTCCCCATCCACATATCCGAGTTACATTTGAATATAAACAGGGATGAACTTCGTTTTATACGGATGGGGAGTCCATTCCAGAGCAGCTGTATCCGCTCTGATGAACCTGTCCCTCCAAATCATTCAATCATTGGCACAGTGCCATCTCTTAACACTACACTGGTTGAGTTCTTGGCTGTGGTTTCTTCTGTATGGAGCCTGCAAGCCCTCACAGTCTTTGTTTGGCTTTATCCATGTCCTCCATTTTCTTTCAACACCCCAAAGACATGACTTAAGTGAACGGCATTCCTCCAAGTTGCCGCAAGCTTGCAGCATGCATACGTGTTTGTATATCTTGTGATAGACTTGGCAGTATGTATGTTGAGTGAGTGTATGAAAAATCTGCGCAATTTGTGACAACCCTAGCTTATCAGGGGCAGGTTCACTGTATATGAGGGAGTGTCTAAACAAAACACCACCATTTTTTTTTTTATCTGTGGTCATACAATATTGCCAGGCACATAAATAATTCGTCGCCTCACAGTAAGATGCTGTCCAGTTCGATTCTCAGCTAGAGCGTCTTCTGCATGGAGACATGCGTGAATGGGCGTACTTTCATTGAAGGTTGTGCGTCAGGCCTGGCAAGCCAGTATGTAAAAATCAACTGCCAACCATTAGCGGACCGGAGTTCCGCTGTGGCGACCCCTAACCGGGAAAAGCCAAAAGACACAAACAAACAAACATAAATAATTCTTCTTTCTACATTATGGCATAAGTGAAAATCCATACTCTCAGAGCTTCCAGAGGCCTGAAAGCCTCCACACCCCAGGCTATAGAAGTGGATTTTTCAAAGGCTTATTAGTGGCCTCAACCTTAAACAATACCTTCTCAGAGGTGTTAAGAGGTAATTGTAGTTTTTGTGGAGGAGGGATGCTGGGGATTGTGTGGTCACAGTTTCTTTTTCTTTAAATTTCCCTCACAATCAAACCTCAGAGATATACACAGAAGGTTGCTGTAGCTTGTGTGGGGGCTGACAGTGTGATCATTGTTTCTTTAACTTTCCTCAAATACCTCAGAGGTGTGCACAGAAGATCAGTAAGCTTGTCTAGGAGCAACGAAATAAAATACATTAATGTAAGAGTTGCAATCAAACATCAGATGTATATACAGGGGTAAGGATAAAAGTTGTATAGGCGATATTTTACTTGAGTGGCTCACCAGGTGTGCAGTAGCAAGCGCCACCCAAACCCTGCTCCAGCTGGTTGACATGTTGCTGTTCTCATGAATAACTAACCCGACATTCCACTCAATTTCCACGTCCTTTCTTGTAAGAGAAACAGCAATTACAAGTTTTCCCTTTGCTTTTGCAGGGGGCAATCCTGCTGCGCCCCCGACACTTGGATATACCACCTCCTGTGGGGGTGCTGCACCACCCCCACACCCCTGCCACTTGGATATACTGACTCCGGCTTACATAAGACACACTGCCTTCCATTAGCACTAACAAGGGTAGTGTAATGCTGCATGACACAATAATGTTATGTCTTCGACAAAGAAAGGGTATATTTAGACATTGGCATGTTATGCATGTTAACCCCTAGCATGATGCATACAATGAATGTAGATGAGCAGCTGAGTTAGGCAGCCTTTAGTACGGAACATTCTGATGAACTTGTTTTAATAATTGTTAGCAAGTCTGTTGGCTGTTAAGATTGTATGCATGTCAGTAGCTAATATGCATGGCATGCCAATCATGCCTTATTTCATATTCAGGTTCGCTCATCAATCGTCTGGACCACACCCACTCCTGTGTGAAACTGCAGGTGAGCCAGTAAAGTACAATATCGCTGTTATGCATGGCATGCCAATCATGCCTTATTTCATATTCAGGTTCGCTCATCAATCATCTGGACCACACCCACTCCTGTGCGAAACTGCAGGTGAGCCAGTAAAGTACAATATCGCTGTTGTATGTACATATGACAGCAGCCACCAGAAATATTACTGTGGCTAACTTGTATCTTCCCTCTACTCCCAAACGAACATGACAGAAATACACAAAAGGCAACTATCTTTTTTGGGGTTCAGGTATTCCCAAATACAATTTGTCTTTCTTTGCAAGCACTCGTCTTTTTCAATTTATTGTAAAGTATTTTGACATATTCGAACCTTAAGCCTTGGATATTTTTCTTTCATGGAAGGGATAAAACTGAAAGTCTTTCTTAACTCAGGATTTTTGCTCAGGCCATCACTGGATCAAACAATTGAATAAAAGCTCAAAAATGCACCTCTGAACATCAATAACTCAATGGCTTCTAGTGCCCTACTGGCCTTCACACCCTTGACTTAACAAGATTATTCCATTCCATTCCATACACGGTCATTAATTTGATAACTTCCTCCACAGTCATTACAGTGAGGAAGTTGTGTTCCAAGGATACACGAAAAAGTAAAGTTGAAGTGTGCAACTGAATTTCTTTTCTTGTGCATGTTTGTTTATGCCATCACTGGACAAAAAAGTTGTATTAAAAATGCACACTGAAGCATCTATAAACCCACAGCTTCTGGAGACCTAGTGGCTGTTAACTTTTACATGTCTCACTGCAAATAACCTCCACCTGAATTAACAAGACTGTCTCCAGTGAGTATCATTAAATACACTGTTCTTCAAACGTTCACTGTGTGTAATTTGGACTCTCTAACATTACTGAATAGTCAGATTAATAACTTTTTCAGGTTATTCTGGGCACCATTGCGTTTGCCTCATTAAAGCCTGCTGACCTGACAAAAAACACCATATTCTAGTCTCTCTCACAACATATTACATTTTCTATGCATACTTCACTGCAGTACCTGGTGTCCACTTCTTGCACAAAATACATGTTAAATCCCAGCATAAAGGTGTTCTCAGATTTGCAGGCCGAAAAGCACAAATATGTATGTATGCATGCATTTCTTCCTTGACATTTGATAACTGGGAAAGTCTGACTGGGTAGGAGCCCATTTTTTGCGAAGGCCCAGGGAGAAAAGCTCCAAAAATATTACAAAACATTTTAATAAACATTAACTTTACAATCATCAGAAATGGCACAAAACATTTACAGTTAAAATTATTTCACCAAACTAAGACATAATACAAAAACATTGGTTAAAAAATAGATACAAGTTATAGGACAATGACTTAAAATTTTGTGAAATTTTAGCCAGTTTACAGTAAGTTAGTATAACGCAAACAAGAACAACTGCAATATGAAGTGAGAGAAGATCAGGCTTATATATTTATAGAGGAAACTGGGGAGAGGATTTGACAGACGTAAGGAAGCAGTTGAAGAAGGGAAGAATAAGGAGGTGTAAGGTATAAATATCTATTTGTTCAAAATATAGAAACAAGAGCCTCTCTAAACTTGGAGATCCTTTCAGGAAAGCAATCTAAGAAAATTCTACCTAATTATTTCTGAAGAACCTTCTGCTTCATGCTGTCCCACAAACAGTCCTTGCCTGGCACAATATTCACGATTAACTTAACACCTTCACCCTCTCTTTTGCTTTCATTTTTCCTAAAATATCAAAGATTATGGTATTATTAAATTGACAATGAAATCCACTTAAGGTTTGGTTTTCTACCAACAAGCACATGGTACCCGGTTCCGTTAATTGTAAAATCTGTCTTTTGGGCTGAATTCCTTCTATGTATGTACTTTGAATGTCCCATTTCCTGTCACATCAGGGCATGGCATGTATCTGGCTGAGGTTGTGGCTATAAATGTCTCAAACAGGCCTACCAAGAAACATTTTCTGTATAGGTAGCAGCTCAAAAAAACTAAGATACAGCTTTGAAAATATGTACCTTTAAAGAAACACATTCTAGAGCTTAAAACTACCTACATCAACTATACATGTGTCAACACAAACAATACTTTTTTTCAACAGTTTCCTGCATCTTTCAAATGACTCGTATATATGGCCCTTCTACCCAACCACCCCTTTCATATCTTCTTTAAGAGCTGTACTGTCCCCCCCCCCCCCCCCCCACCACCATACACACATGAATTCATGTTTTATCCATCACTTTTTAGTAAGCTGACAACAGGAAAAAAAATCATCAATCTGGCAATCATGAGTCCTCATCTTAAAACTATTTCCCACCACACTGTTACAAATTTTATGACAAAAATCAGATGAATTTCTGCACACAATGTTCCCCTGCCAAAGATCGCAACATGTCTCATATTATAAATCACTGTTGCTTTAAACACAATTAGTATAATACCAGGGCAACTTTGAGGGCTTGAAAAAGTACAGCATCAGTGTCATACACTGGGGCAACTGCAGAATTTGTGAAGGACTAGAAACATCTCTACTTTCACAGGATTTACATAAAACCCCGAAAGACTGGTATATCTGCACTGCTAAAATTTTAGACACACAACTTACACAAATAACTAAGGGTGTGGACAAATGTAATTATTAATAAGCAAGAGCTAGGGAACATCTTGTCCTTTTCTGGCTAAGCTAGGCTGCTCTGTAGCAATGGGAGTGGATTCCATTTCACTGCACCCACAAAAACAGCACAGAGATGTGGCAATGTCTTTGTAACACTAAGGTGCTACTTTCACTGAAGGATTTTTTGCTACTGCCTCTGATTCTGACTTGTATATATCCCAAACTGAACCTGAAAATGGTCCACACTGATCAGTGCTCTACCAAACATACTAAATCAAACAAACTGTCCTCTGGATAGACATATTACATGAAAAACAAGCTAGTAACACTATCAAAGACATATTTAACTGTGGTACTCCTTTTACATTGTGAGTAGATGTCGTGGTGTATGCCACTGGTATAAAATGCAATGTCAGGCATGTGCACTGTATGAAGAGGGCCACCAAACTGCAAACTATGGTCAACCACTACGTGGTTCACCTCATACAAGCAGTTATTGAAAGCAACATAAGTGGCTACGTAAGAAAGTTTGTAGATGCCTGGCTCTGACTATCTACACCTACATGGGCAAAGCAGTAAAACATAAGAAGCTTTAAGCTCTGTAACTTTTCTCATACAAAATATGGGGGGGATATAAAGCAGAAAAGTCTGCCCTTGCAACACACTCCTACTTTTCCAGCATTACCTCGACCATTGCACATTAAATTACAGAGACAGCACTAGATCATAACAGGAAAGCAATGGAACCATTTTCCAATGGGGATGTTCAGAACTAATGGACCAACTACCCACTACTAATACAGACAAAAAGTGTTCAACACAACTATCCGACTATATAACTTCACTATCAACAGAACAATAATACAATTTGTTCACACACTCATATTATCCCTATCCATTTTCACTTCCTAAAGTCAAACAACAACATCACAGTTAACTCTCCTCCACAGAAGAAAAGTAGGATTTTAACACCCCCAAGACACACAAGTACTCCTACCTTTTGCAACATATGTAGGAGTGTGCACAATAAGTCTAACACAGTCCAAGACCTGGTACATTACCAACAATCCAGTGCCAATACAAAGCAAATCACAAACTAGTTAGTTACTGCCATGGCCATGCACTGTCTCTCTAACTTGTCTCACAGAGTATTGTGCATTTGGTCTGGAATGCAGACAAGCATGATCATAATGTTAAAAAGTAACCAGTAGCGTGCGTGTGCGTTTTCTATACGAACTATGTAATAGAAGAGGGTATGAGGTTAACATAAACATTCCGATCCCTAAGGTTTGTTTACCACCAATACAAGTTGGAAGTGGGGCAGGAGTGAAGAAAAGAATAAATAAATAAAAATAAAATAAATAAGAAACCAGCTTTTTTTTAATGAATATGATAATGGGCTTACTGGGTTTTATTTGCACACAGCACTTTTGTTTACCTAGCTTAATGGAGTTTGGGGGCTATCAACTATAAGTTAAGTAATATTTACATGAAAACATCTCTGGCATACATTCTTAGTAGTTATGTTTTTTTTTTTTTTCAAAACACAGTACCCTTTCACATAATGCTCTGAGTATATATCAGTAACGCAAAATACATGACTACCAAAGCTTTAGTAATCACTTTTTTAAGTTTTAATATTCACTTCTTCACTACTCAGTAATTAAACTGCACCCTCCTTTAAGGATATAGTATATACTTTTTTCAGTAAGAATGTGGTAATGAGTTTTGGGAATGTCTCGAATCAAACAAGACTACTAGACAAAATACCCCTTCCCCATTCACTTCAACACCCCTGGGCTTCCACACTAGTTTTGTTAATGCTTCTACCATAAAAACATGGGTCTGAATCACCATAGAAAACAGGTAACTAAAAATATATGGTCAAAGTATATTATGGTACTATGCATAGCCGGTTTTAGGCACCAGCGAACCCTGCGGTCGCTGGGGGCCCCCTGTTCCCTGGGGGCCCCCAACCACAGCAAGTTATCTTATCCTGATATTTTGTCACATCTGTAAAACCAACAAAAGTTAGTGCAGCAGTCTTGCATACTTAAACTATGAGGGTAATAACTCTTATTTATATCTCCTTTAAAATTCAAAGATATTTCTGGTTGTAGTAATGGTGTTTTGTCAAGTAACAGGCATCAGAATGCCATTAAATATTTTATACAGACATAGTGCTCCTGGCTTAGTTAAACCCTGCTTTTGGACATTTTCTCCACTAAAACTAACTACATAGCCAGCTTTTAGTCCCTGCAAAACCATGGCTGCAGGGGGGCCCCCTTAATCATCTTTGTCTGTGTGGGGGCCCCACAAAAGCTGCTGCTGACTGGGGAAAAATGAGGAATGAAAAATGCATTAATTTCCTAGTTATGCTCTTTAACATGAACAGGGCTGTGATATGACCCTGTTAGGATGAAGATGATAACGAACATGAACAATATAAGCACTAGAGGGATCAGCAGCCCAGAGTGACTTACCTCAGTGCAAACTTTGGATTTTAAGAAGAGCTAATGCTTCCGATCATCAGGGATAGTTTCTCTTTCAGGTAGTTTTATAACTAATACCAGAACACCAGATATTATAACTCAATTTCTTTACTTAAGAATTCAGTATAATTCCCAAAAATAATAGAATAAATGCTCAGAATCATAAATATGTTTAAATATTTCTCTAATTCACTTAAAAAGTTACTAGAATAACATATTTTGCATCAACATCTATTTTTGGACAATAAATATAAAACTCAGATGTCTGGATTGATTGACTGTAATCCTGAATGATTTACCAGCAAATCAGACTTTTACGAAGGATAAAGCAAAAGTATGAACAAAATCAGGGAAGGTCTGTGAAAGTAGGGACAGTGACAAGTATGCATTACTCCTCGATGAAATAAATCTTACTGCTTCTGCTGTTTGATGACTGCTAAACAGCAGTGACTAATCTGGTGTGGCAGTACCAATGTTGCACAAGGCATTGCTGTTTGCTGAAATAAGTACATAACTAGTACTGCTGTGGCTTATGCATGTTAGTGTGTGTGTGTGTGTGTGTGTGTGTGTGTGTGTGTGTGTGTGTGTGTGTGTGTGTGTGTGTGTGTAAAAAACATCACTGATTTTTATCTGTGCATGCACCCAATAATGCCAGGACACAGCCATTATTCTTGTGCATCAGTAAAAAATGTACCTAACAAGTAATTATATTTTGAAAGTAAGACATAACATATATCACAGAACATTCCGACACTTAGATATTCTTGGAGTTTGGTTGCCTCCACTCACCAGACTGTCTAAATGGATAATGGGGACTCCTTTATCATCCTTGCCTCTATGGGGCCCCCACCAAAGCTGTTGCTTGTTGGAGAAAAATGTGTCAATTTTCTGAATACGCTGTTTAACCTGAATGGTGCTGAGATATGACCCTTTTAGGATAAAGCTAATAATAGCCTCTGTTTACAACCACACCCATTTTAAAACCAGCCCTGTTGAAATGTGTGTGTGTGTACATAAAGCTGCTCCGGGTTATGAGGGGCTGGAGATTGTGTGGATATTACATCTTTGATTTTCATCACAGTCAAACCTTAGAGGTGCGTACATGAAGTCATTATAGCTTGTGTTTGAGCTGAGGGCAGTGTTTCTCACAGACCTCAGAGGTGTACAAAGAAGGTTACTATAGCTTGTGTGAGAGGTGTACTGTCTAGGAGCAACAAATTTGAATATTACTGAAATCATTCTCACAATCACGTACTAGGCACATATACATGTGGCTACCTTTGACAGCTGGGGTGAAGAACATGCTATGTATATGTATATCATCAGTCACTTGAAATATATGACAAAGGCAATTTAAATCTCTGCTTTCATCCCAGTCTAATACCAGAGGGATGCATAGGCAGTGACTTGTCTTTTTTAGAGGGTTAGAGAGGTAAGCAGTATTTCCAGAGAAGACTTAAATATTCTCACAACTACTGGCTTGTTAGTTTACTCTAAGCTACAATTTTGTCAGCTTTGAAAATTAAGCCTTGGGCACAAATTATACCTTGAAAGAAAAAAATAAGACTGACATTCTTTTTTTCTTCATATTTTTTATTTAGGCAACCATTAGAGTAAAATGTTGAGAAAATGCTCTAAAATGCATCCCAGACCATCTGTAAACGTGTAGCTTCTTGGGCCCTGACTTGAGTTATTTCCTAAATGGTTATTACTGGGCTGTCTTGTTCAGGAAAGGTGTGTTGAAGGATGCAAGGAAAACTAAAGCTGAACCACAACAGTGAATTTTTTCCTTAATCATAATTTCTGTTCAAGCTATTATTGGATGAAAAGGTTGTGTAAAATGCACTTCAGAGCATATAGAAAGTTATGGCTTCTTGAAAAAGCTTAGAGTACGGCAAAATGTGAGAAAAGGAAGAAAAAGTAATGTAAATGGTATGGGGGAAGCACAAAAGGAGAAGGACTCGGAGGTGAGGACTGAAGGGTGTGTGTGTGTGGGGGGGGTTGAAATGTAGGTCCAGTAATCATTTCACATTAAGTCCAGACCTGTACATAGACTTGTTGCAATGTATCACTGTTGCAGCTAAGTGCCAGTAACTCTAACTGCCTCTTTGTTAGACAGCTCAACATAGTGATAGTGTGATACATAGGCCTGTTGTAATGTAAAAGCTTGTAGCTGCAGGTCTGTCTGTGGATACTACTCCTAAAAGTTTGCAGCATGAAATAAAGGGTTGCTTAGGATGGATGGCATTGTTAGGATGATACTTATACTGGAAGTGCCTAGGGGGCCCCCAACTTGACATTTGCTGGGGGCCCCCAAAATGCTAACACCGGCCCTGGTACTATGGTATCTTCACTTCAAGGAAGAAAAGGTAGATACTCATATCTACACATCACTGCTGATTTAAAAACAATAGTTACTGACCCACACTAATTCTCCTAATAAGTTCACACACAGTTTATACTCCAAGTTTACACAGCTTATGAAATAGATATATGTATTTCTGGACAGCTGTAAAACTCAAACATGAAAAACTTATAGACTTGCATGAAATATATAGACTTTCACAAAAATGAATCACGCCATGCTTATTAGAAACTATTTAACAGGTTCTTCTTATAGTACAATCCTATTTTACCAAGTTAGATGTACTACCTGTGGCCCAGTGCTCTTCAGAAACTATTCCTCTTTCTGCACAAATGTACTTTATTAAGCTTAAGCTGAATCACCACAATGGGTGCCACCCCTAAAACATAACAGGAAACACTGCCGTCACAACCCTATGCCACCTGCCACAACTACAAACTACTTTACAAACAGCTTCTTACAGTGATAAAATCACACCTAAACACCACACAGAGCAAGGGAAACTGATGATGGATTACGTAAACAAGAAATCAAAGCCTGCTCTGTTAGCCCCCCACCCCTTCCAAAATCTGTTACTATAACCTTAAGTCAAAACAACCTGTGTTTCCATTAATTGCTTAACCAGTGCTTTAAACCAAGGCTGTTCAACAGGTGGCCCTACAGCCACAAGGAGTCTCATCAAGGCATTTTTCCTGGTCCTCAATATGTCCTACACGCTGAACATTGTAATTTGGCCCCTAAAAGCCTTGCCAAGCATGCTGAGTGGCCCCTGAACTGTATGGTAAGTGGTGCCTGAGCCAAAAAGGTTGGGCACCGCTGCTCTGAACAGTTCCCAAGTAACACTATAACTGCTATGCAAAACCACTTGCCCAAATTGCTGTTCCTTTTTTCCTAGAAATGCATAGCTTCTCTTTACCAATTATTTCTTTGAGTTTACCACCATCACCGATGTTTCTGAATGCGTCTTTCTTCCAAGTCACTGTTACCACATACTACTTTCCACCTTACTTAGTGTTATGTTCACTGTAAGTACATCTAAGCAACACTCTTCTTGTGTTATTGTATTTTGACTTGTTTGTTGACCAGGGCAATGGAATGCGCCATACAGATCTATTACAGCCACAGCCCAAAAGAAAAATAAACAGAGCAGTAAACGCTTTACAGAGCACAACTGAATGGTTTAATTCAACACTATAATATGCAGAAACATACAGTTACATAATAACTAAACACTAACACTATTTGGCTAGGCTTGTAAAGGATCTTGTGCCATCAGCCTAGTAATCACCTACGAAACTACAGGCACTAGGTACACCTTTACATTTCGAGAAAATGTACAGTGATGACTTGATGACTTTCCACGTGTGAAATATAACACATCTGGTAAAATGTGCAACGGACTGCTTGCAACTATGCATCGGATTTAGCTACCCCATCAAAGGCAAGTCACATGCTATCAACATCAGGTAAAAACATCTACATAAAAACTTGGGAAGCAATATCTAAAATAATAATGCTTACTCCATGTGACAAGTCAATAAAATAAATAAATAAAATCACACCAAACCCAGAGTACCACTTGTAGCATCACTATGTACACTTAATAAAGCATATTGATCGGAAGGTAAATAAGACACTGCAGCCGTTTCAAATACACAGACTTTTTTTTCTTTGAGAACCCCCAACAAACTCAAGACACCATACAATCACCCCATCCGCACACACTTTGCCAGGTTTTAAAATGGAACTGGAGATCGGTAGCATTCTGTTGATGTGGCTATGAATAACATGTTATTCAAACATACACAAGTATTTACAGATAACGTACCAAACATTGCAACGATACAATGCGCAATTATTCACCATAAAATCCAGAGGTGCACATTCAGTCAGTTATAGTTCCAGGATGTGTCCATACTCAACTGTTGCTTTAAAACGTAGGAAGAGCAAGCTCCCTAAGCCAATAGGATAACAACTGGGGATCTAAACAGAACAACAACCAGACAACTAAAGATTTGAAACAGATGTACTGAGACAGTAATAACAAATCTTATCACAGAAGCTTCATTCTGAAAACCCTGACAGCAATGGTGCAACCTTTTCTAAGAAGCTCTCCCTGTCAGGACTCCAAAGAATTAGGCAGCACCCCAATCCAGCAGGAGGATCCAGGCCGCCCAGCTGCCGTGATTTAACTCATCCTCTTCCGTTCCAAAACACGTAAAAATAGGGGTAGGATTTAGCTACAGATAAACACCAAGGAGAAAGTTCACTTACACCAGCGTTTCCTAGAGCACTTACTCCAGCTTTCCTGTGACTTTCTTTTCTTCTATGTGCGTTGAAGGTTTGCAGAGTTGAAAACTTTAAGCGTAAATAAAGAAATTAAGGAAAGAACAAGCAGTAACAATACCGTTAAATCCCTAACGGTCTTGCGTCTGTCTAAATCCCATGAGACAGAGCTCGCGATCCCGTCACGAGCGGTGACACCTTTTGTGTCTTGTGAAACCCAGTAGCCTGTTTTCACGGCTGCTGTTCCCTTCTTTAGCAGCAGCACCGGTAGCCTATTTGACACCCACACGATCCAACATGGCGGAGGGAGATGGACAGACACTCATTCACATACTCCCGTTTCTCAGGAATTGGGAGGACCCGAAGGAGAGCAACAGGGAGGGGGAAGGGAACAAGTAGGGCGTCGTCTATAGTGAGTGCCCTTGCTTCGTGGGGATAGTAAGCGGCAAGTACAAGCAGCTAAGACTGTAGTTGCACAACAGATGGCTCACGCAAAGATGGACACACTGCCTTTTATTTATTGTGCTGTTGGCTTCAAATGACAGGAACACTGTCTTTTCAGGACTCTTCAACTCCGAGGAGTTCTGTTACCATTGTTGGAGAAACGTACGTCAATGTACGATATTAGTACCCCTCCAAAACTAAATTGTATTATTTGTATGATGTATGTAGCTTTCAGTTTTTATCTGTACATATTGGCTTATGTATCATACTTGGTTCTAAAAAGTGAACTGTACTTTTATAAAGCGGTTGTTTCTTCCAATTTGATTAAAACTGAATAACTTCCCAAGGCTCTCTGATTTTGGACCATAATTCTGCTTCCCACCAGCCTATTTAAAATTGGTGGGTTTTTTTTGTTTTGTTTTGTTTCTTTGAGAAAAGGTCATGTCTGGTTATAATAATTACCCTTGGTAAAAACGTTACAGTTACAAGATTTTTACATAAAAAAGTTAATTTAAGCTGCCTTGTTCTGTCAGTAGCACGAATATTTTACAAGTGTCTCCATACTTTTCAACTGTCCAGATTTTTTGCTCATATTTGTGCCCCGTTTCTCAAAAAAAAATGTGGTTTTCTAGCACATCATTGAGGCCTGAATTCAGAAAATAATGACATACATTTTAGTTTCAGACTTAATATCCTTCAGAAAATGCATACTTATGCAAATCGTTAGTCACTTTTCTAAGTTTGTGACCCCCATTATTTGTGGCTTTGTTCAGGTGTCTTTCTCTAAGAGATTGTGAGGTATGATTGTCCCTAATTTGGGGGCTTTGTCCCTGATTCTGGACATGACAGCTTGAGAGCAATTATGACCTTTTTACCCCCCTCCCCCAAGCCTATGTACTGTTAAAAAACACTAAACCAAAGGGTAAGAAGGTCACACAGGCAAACCATTCAGTAAAAACTGCAAGAAAGACCCCAGCTAAGCTACAGTCTTAATACCTTAAATCTCCTGTAGTGGTATGTCACTTAATACAGGGAGAGCAAGTCTTTTGTATTCTGGTCCTCCTGCAACCCTGTTTATAAATTGCCCTTAACTGCAAAGTAAGTCGCTTATACTGAGAACAGGTTTTTCAAAACCATGTCAGGCTTATGCTGGAGTTAAGTCACAGTGAATCTGGATTGAACAGTGAAATTGTTAGACAAGGGTTTTTCATAAGGAAATGTGTATGGTTAGAGCTCGACTTTCAGTTACCACACGAGTAAGAATGGGAAGGGGTCTTCTTCACTATGTACTACTTTTGTTTTTACTTTCAAATTCTCATATCTTGGAAACTGTAAATCTAAACATGCATTGTTGGAGCATTTTTGTTAACCAGGCATAAGCTTTTCTATGACATCAGCAAATTTCTCTATGAATACATGTTTACGGAGATAGTTACAGAAAATATGAAAACATGCTTAACTGTATAATTAACACTACAAGTAATACTAGATATCTTTCAAGATGTGCAACTTATAGTTCAAGTATCAAAAATAGTTTTCTTCAACATCTGAAGTTTCATCTGATGTCCTGCAATGGTTTTAAGTCCCTTGTTTTTTGAAGTATTAAGTATGATTGGAAATATTGTTTATTTTCATAACTGCTAACAAAGAACTAGCAATATTTCAGGTGTAGTATGATATAAATGGACATTAGAAATTAATTTTCCTGTCTCCCTCCATGGCATATCACACCATACCCCTCAATAACATGTAGGGTTCTCAAGTAAGAAAATATTAATATAAATATGAATAATAAGTAACAAATGGTGATTCATTTCTGTACCGTAGCACATCCTAGATTAACAGTTTGTGTCATTTTGTTAATTCTTTGCAGTTTCTAATATTGCCTATTATTAGCTGGAAAGTTGACTGCGGTGGTGGTGCTGTGGTAGCATTGTCGCCTCACAGTTAGACATTGCACGTTCGATTCTCAGTTAGAGTCTTCTGTGTGTCAACATGCGTGAATGGGCGTTCCTTCGTTGAAGGTTGTGCGTTAAGCCCGGCAAGCCAGCACGTAAAAATCTACTGCCAGTCATTAGCGGACCGGAGTTCCGCTGTGGCGACCCCTAACCGGGAAAAGCCGAAAGACTAATTCATTAGCTGGAAAGTTGCTTAGTTAAAGAAGCCAGACCCAAAAAAAGTCTGGATGCCATAAGGATCTATTGGATTGAACTGGAAATGTACAAAAATGTTATAGACTTGAATGAGTTAATAACTCTCTCTGGATTCATCTGGCTAGAACTATCTTCAGCTTCTCTTTAAAGTCTCCCTTCACTGTGGTTCGTTCTGTATGTCCATGTTATAGACAACAAAACTCAGTATGATCATAGCTACACTCACTAAAGTTAGCATTCAGTGATGCTCTGCAGCCATGCACCCCAGTATTGACAAGCTGCGCAATCACTAAACAGTATTGTAACTATTATGTTTGTGTTTTTATTGAGTTATATAGGCTGGGTCTGCTTACACTATTTGCTTTGAGTACAGTAAGTAATTTGAGGCAGGAGTGTGTGCATGTGTGAACACAGATTTTTATATATATATATATATATATATATATATTTACACAGACGCACTGCATACATAGTATTTAGCCTCGCCCTTGTAGACTGGGTTTTGGCTGAAAAGGATCTATGGACCAGCTCTCTTACCAAGTTAAATTATAAATTAATTGAATAAAGTGTGCGCTGCAGTTTTGCTTTTCCAAGTAGACTACTAACTTACTATTTCTAGTGGCATTTTGCCATGCAATGTTTTAACCTTGGTTGAATCTGGAGGCATATCTCTTTCTCAGTGATAAAACCATAAAAATCTAATATTGATTTGTCAGACTTAATTTTGTTTTTATTCATTGTTAGCCTACTTTTCCATAACCTCTAGAACTTTTCTTAATATCTTGTCATGTTCTTTTGCTGTTTTCCAGTGCATGAAACTTTAGTTCTTGCATTTACTAGCCCTTATATTATTTGCTGTAGTATGACTTAAACATTTTAAAACATTTCTGAAGCCAAACTCATCTCACAGTTTTATGTCTTTTCACATCTAAGTACTTTATCTGGGGATGACTTTTTTCTTGTTTGGGTAGAGCTCTAAGTGGTGGTATCCTGATATTAGTTCAAGCACAATTACATTTTTTGTTCCATTTAATTCCATAATAATTTATTCCAAGTTGCATGGAAGATGCATTTCCTTTTGTATTATGCTCTTAACTTGTCTTACATCTATACAGGTATGTATTTCATTAGGTTTTGCAGGCTTTGCTAGCATGACTGTGAGAGATACCTAATTCGGTGGGCCTGTTTATGTTTTTTATTGCTGCAGCGGTAGCATTGTTGCCTCACAGCAAGAGGTTCTCCCGTTCGATTCTTGGCTTGGGTTGGGAGTGCCTTCTGTGTGGGGTCTGTATGACCTCCCCACGGTCGAATGAGCATTTGAAAGACATGCGTTGAATGGGTTTAATGGGTGTGCCTTCATTGAAGGTTGGGCGTCGGGCTGGCAACTCGACACCATAAAAAACAACTGCCAATCATTAGCGGACCAGAGTTCCGCTGTGGCGACCCCTAACTGGGAAAAGCCAAAAGACAAACAACAACTTCCAGATTTACCTCTTAACTCAGCCTTTTGCCTAAAGTGTTTACTGGTTTTACTCCATATTCAATATATAGTTTTACATAGAAATGATGCTAAATGGTGTAGTTGTTAAGTAGTTTGACTATGGTGTATGGGGTCCTAGGTTCAAGTCCTGCAAGGGCTGTTTATTTCACAAGAGGAGTGGTTTCTGACCCAGAAATTGTAGTTTATAGGCTGTCTGAGCACTTTTACCATCTCCTTCAACTTTCTGGTTTAAAAACCCGCATTAGCACTTGTTTCCCACCTTTCCTATAACTAGTCTAGTCCAGATACAGATTTGCTGTATCCAAGACTGTTCGTAAGCTTCTGAGCCCCCCCCCAAGCCTCTTTGTGTCAGAGGGAAGCCTTGTAGCTTGTCAGTTGGAGTAATAAGCAATAGGTAGCCTATCTACCACAAGAGGAGTGGTTTCTGGCCCAAAAATTGTAGCTTATTGGCCAGTTGGACAGTTTTTTCCATCTCCTTCAACTTTCTGGTATAAAAGCCCGTGTTTGCGCTTTTCCCGCCTTTCCTGTAATTAGTCTAGTCCAGATACAGATTTGCTGTATCCAGGACTGTATATAAGCTTCTGAGCCCCCCAAGCCTTTCTGTGTTGGAAGGAAGCCTTCTAGCTTATCAGTGGGAGTGGTAAGCACTGGGTAGCCTATCTACCACAAGAGGAGTGGTTCCTGGCCCAGAATTTGTAGTTTATTGGCTGTTTGGGCAGTTTTTCCATCTCTTTCAACTTTCTGGTTTATAAGCCCATGTTGCGCTTGTTTCCTGCCTTTCCTGTAACTAGTCTAGTCCAGATACATATTTGCTATATCCAGGACTGTTTGTAAGCTTCTGAGAGGTGCCAAAGTCTAGCACTTTACCATACCAGACTTCTTGTAGCAATTATTGTAGCACACAAAAGTGCTGCCAGCACTGAACGTTCTACAAGGAAACAGCTCCAGTACTCATTATTAATGCCCACCCCTCCAGGCATGTCTAAAGGTCAGTTCCCTGTGCTTTCTCCTGTTAACCTGGTGAACGTGGGCATCCTGAGGCAATGTAGCAACTGCCTCATGTACACCAATAACCCTCTCCTCTTACCTCCCAACACTCAGACTTGCGAGAGATGCACTTGTATATCCAAATTGGAAGCCACACACTCTCCAGCCAAGACCGGAATCGCTGGTCAAGAGGAGAAGGTTAACACTTGCACCACACCCATGGAACACACAACCCTCCAGAACACACACACACCAGCACTGCCTTCACATAAAAACACAAGCCAAACACCCACCTTCACGGAGGCTCTCAGTAACAATCTACCCAAACAGCAGAGACCTCCAAGGCAGAAGTGCACTCGACCACCACAACACAACAGTAATCACAAGACACATAACTCTCCTAAGCAGTGTGCCACTCAACCAAAGCCCCATAAGGCAAAACAGCATGCCCAGCACACTAGTCATAGGTGACTCAATAGTGAGGCACACTGATGTCCCACTCATTAGGTTAAATAAGGAGAAAGTAACAGTCAGCTGCTTGTCAGGTGCCAGGATCCGCCATATAATGCACGCACTCGGGTCTCTCAACAACAGGTACAAATATGACTCTGTCATTGTACATGTGGGTTTGAATGATCTGAGATGTACCTCCTTGAACTACATGAAAAGAGACATGGAGGAGCTCTTAGATTATGTAGCCCAGGCAGGTACGACCCTAGCCTTGAGCAGCATCCTACCATCACCCAGAATGATACCACAGTACTAGCAGAAAATGATTGATTTCAAAATTGTCTAAGTTTCTGGTGTCATTCTATGGGGATCCAGTATCTGTCTGCCTGGGATGACATGATTGACAGACCTCAATGCTTTGCCAGAGGTGGCCTGCATCTATTATCCCTGGGTTTTCAGATACTGGCCAAGGCTCTTGCCACCCCTATAGTGCATTTTTTAGGCGGTGTTCCAAAGACCAAATTACCACCATAACAGCTACAAACAAATGCAATCTGAGGGTCATGCTGCTCAACACTAGAAGTCTAAATCTCAAAATGCATTCGCTCGAAGCACTCTTTAAAATGGAGAACATCGACATTTGTGATGTAACAGAGACCTGGTTCAAGGCAGCAGAAAGCACTCCTGCACTACCAGGCTATAACTCATTTCACACCTTTTGGCCCCAGAACTTGAACCGAAGCACCAAAGGTGGTGGAGTTTCCATATTCCTAAAGGATGCACACACCTCCAGACTGGTAGCCCAACATAATGCATCAGAGATACTTCAGGTGCAGCTAACATTGGGTAAGACAGCGATTCAGGTTGTAGCCTGTTATAGGTCCCCAAACATGTCCCATGACACTCACTTCATGTTCCTAAGCACCTGGGGAATATTAGGATCCAGCCTAACACACATACTGGGCGACTTCAACTACCCCTCCATTAACTTGGAAAGCTACTCGTACCAATACACTTGCCCAAAGTTTCCTGGAATTCATTAATTCCAATGCCCTGGACCAGCTCATTCATACCCCCCCCCAGTGGAGGTAGCAACATCCTTGACCTGGTCATCACTACCATGGGCGACTGTTGCTCTACACCAATAGTCAACTCCTCCTTGGTTAGCTCCGACCACAAACTAATCACCTTGGAAATCCACATCCCCCCAAAGGTAATCACCATGAAAAACTTCTCCAAAGCTAACTTTGGGCTCCTAAGAACAGAGTTGTCTAACTTCACGGCACCCATGCAAATGGAGAATAGTTGCATGACTGCCGAATCATACACCAATGCACTGTACGAACACATAGACAAATGCATGGATCTCGCCATACCCAATAGAAACAAGACACTCTTCTCCAAAAAAGGAAGCCAAACTGGTGGTCCCCTGCCATAAACAAACTGTACAACAGAAGGAGGAAACTGATGCTGAATAAGATGAAGTCCCAAGACTGGAAAAACTCTCTTATCAGCCTCAACAAAATGTTGAGATCCCTCATCAAATCCTCTAAAGCTAGCTATGAAAACAGAATTGCAGCAGATAGTAAAGACAACCGCAAGGCCTTCTGTAGTTATGTAAAGAACCTCCACGGCAAAACCCAGATTTGCTATGAGCTACTGCACAGTGATACCTCCTATACAGAGCCAACAGATATTGCCAATATACTGGCCAACAGATTCAGTGCCAACTTCCCCCCCTCCAAGGACCAATCACAATACCAGTAGTTTACTGCTGCACAGGTTAAAACAGCACTGTCCAAGGCCAAGAATACAGTTTCTATGGGACATGACAATATCCCTGGCTGTGTTCTACATGAACTACAGAGTGAACTGGCATCTCACCTGTGTGCCCTGTTCAATCACAGCCTTACCTCAGGCTTTGTTCCTACCAAATGGCGCACTGCTATAGTCATCCCTCTCCACAAAGGAGGAGCGACTACAGACCCTGGGAACTATCGCCCCATTAGCCTGACAAGTTTGATATGCAAAGCTATGGAATACATCTTCATGGATCTAATAAAAAAGGACATAGGGAATCTCCAAACTCTGGATCCCACACAGTTTGATTTTGTGAAGGGTATATCATGCCTGCTCAACTTAGTTGACTTTGAGTCAGTCACCAGAGGTGTGGATGAAGATAAGGTGGTTCATACAGCCTACCTTGATCAGGCCAAGGCCTTTGATACCATTCCCCACTCAGGAATCATAGAAAAACTCACTAAACTAGGCATCAAACCATATATCACTAGGTGGGTTGCAAACTGGCTCACAGATAGAACCCACAGTGTGAAAGTAGCTGATCTCAAGTCAGACTGCCGACCAGTCACGAGTGGAGTGCAACAGGGATCGGTCCTGGGTCCTCTCCTGTTTGGTATCTACTTCTCAGAAGTCCAGTCCAACATGAAGGGACTCTGGCTGACAAAGTTCACAGATGATTGCAAGTTGGAAGCCATTATTAACTCCCCAAGTGATGTTAACATCCTACAGAAAGGCCTCACTGAGACCAGTGACTGGTGTCAGAACCATGGCCTTAAGCTCAATGCCAAAAAATGTGTTGTCATCCCCTTTGGGAAAAACCCAGTTCACTTTAAGAATGCATATTCTTGGGGTATGGATTCTTAATTTAAAGGAGCTTCTTAATAAAAATGTTAAAAAGGCTGACATGGGGAGTCAGGTTGAATGTTTTCCTTGTGGAAGATTTGTTGCAAGGTCAGAAATTTGGCTGGCACCAAAATTAATAATAGAGTGTATAGAACAACTCAGAATTTCACATGCTGTTCGAGTGGAGTTATTTATATCACAGGATGTGGGTGTCCTTTGATTAAGTGGTATATAGGATAAACAAAAAGACAGGTCAAAAGACGTATTCTTGAACATTTAGGGGCATTTAGGCATCATAGATTTGAGAGCCCAGTTGCTCAACATTTTTCTGACGCATCATGGGGGTCAGATGCCACTTTGTTTTTCAGTGTATTAGCTCAACCCATGCAACAGCATGGGGAAATGCATAGAAATAAATTGTTAGCTTTGGAAACTAGATTCATTATTAATTTCAGTACTTTACATCTAGGTGGTTTAAATTTGGAAGTTAATTCTAATGTTTAGGTATAAGAATTTGTATTTATTTTTATAGGTTTGGCATATGTATGGTATATCACTTTAAGAATGCATATTCCTGGGGTATGGATTCAATTATTTAATTGTTCGATTGATGTTCAATTGATATAAAAAGCCATGTTTCTGGTGTATAAATTATCCCTTGAAGGCACAAGTCGAGGTACCAGGAGACATCAGTAAAGAAATTGTGCCACTAGCGTGGTTCCATTTGTGTATTTTTATTATTTTTCTCTTGGTGTTTTGTGCAGAAAAACCCAGTTCCCATGAACTACCACATTGATGGTAGTCCACTGAACACAGAAGGTGTTATAAGAGATCTGAGAACACAGGTTGACAGCAACCTCTCTTTTGACCACCACACTGCCACTGTGGTAAGAAAGTCCTTCAATGTAGCACATCTCATTACTAAGGGTTTTGCATCCAGGAAGAACGAGGTCATTGTCTCCCTCTACTCTTCCCTCATTAGGCCAATCATCGAGTACAATGCCCCATACCTCACTAGACACCTGCAACAACTGGAGAGGCCGCAAAAGTACTCCACAAAGAGGATCCTAGGCCTTAAACACTTGTCCTATATGGACAGACACAAAAAACTCCATCTATTCTCTGTCTCATATCGCCTACTTAGAGGCGATCTCTGCTTGACTTATGAAAGCCATGTTTGACCCAGCTTTGTTAGAAATGCTACATCTAAAGAAATCCCAATCCCTCCGCACCACATGCTCCAGAGACCTCAACCTCATTACCACAATCAGCAGAATGTGCTGGAGGGACAGGTTCATAACCCAGAGACTGCCCATGCTATGGAATAGACTTCCCATACATGTCAAACAGAGCACTTCACTGGCCCTCTTCAAGAAAAATCTTGATGAGTGGATGGGAAATAGAAAATTCACCCTAGGGATCACTCAAGTGGCTCTACTCAACAGAGGCACTGGAAACTAAGGTCGGGTGGCACGTTGCCAGGGTAATCCTATGGGGTAGGCTTGTAAAGGCTCCAGGGCCATTAGCCTAGTACACATCTATGAACCTATAAATATAGGATCTGAACTGTCTAGACATAGTGAGGCTTTGATAAGTTTAAAGCCATTGGCTACTAAAACTAAAAGGGAAAGTACTAGAAAAAGGAAATCAACATCTAAGCTAGCATATTGATACATATTACAAAGGAGGTAAAATAATTGGAGGTGGGATCTTTAGAAAGCAGCAGCAGAAAACTGTGTAGAAATAAATGAAATTTGTGGGATCAATACATGCACAAAATACTCAAGTGAAGGAGTGAAATGTAAGGGAAGGCAGTTGTTGAACACTTTACGTAATCTTGGAGTGAAAGATGATTGTTAAAAATTAAGAAATGTATATGTATAATGTATGGAGCTAAACAAAATGTGAACCATTTTTTTTATTTTTTGTAATTGTATGTGTGCATTTCTTCTCATCATTTAAATAATGCAAATTTAAAAATGATGTTAATATTAAAAAAATAACTAAGGTTCACTAGGTGACTCTTATCAGCCAAACCTGTGGTAAATATGTAGCAAACAAACCTGAAAGCTGTGTTTGTGTATGTTCAGAATGTAGCAACATTCAAGGCATACTACTACACAGGGACTAAGTTCACTCCTTCTATCATTTTTTCATAAATTTGGGCATAACTATTGACCATAAACTACCCCTTAACAAACATAACAGTATCATAACCCAGCAAGCTTTTTCAGAAGTTGCCGATTTGTTCTAGACACAGTCTTTCTGGTCTAAAAAGCTTGTAGGTATGATCTACATAGTGACTTAATGCCAATGCTAATGTACTTTTTCTTTGTTGCATGATATATAACAAAAAATAATTTCTGTCGCATCTAAGCTGCATGAAACAAAGTATATATATTTGTTCTTGCTATGCTTCATCCCACTTATTACTGCAGAGTCAGTTTTGCCATCACAAGTGAATAGTAAATAAATCTGTCTAGACTAGAGCCATTTGTGCGTTCATTGTACTTTTTTTATAGATACCTGCCCTTATTTACTTAGTTGAATACAGTATCCAGTCCACTTGTAGCTACACAAGATATGGAATGATGCAGGTTATATTCATATACTCATACATATATATGTATATATAAAAATAAATATATATGTATACATTTATTTAGTAGTTGCACCAAAGCTGTCAAGCAACCTGTACCCTAGGAATATGTTCATATGATTTGATGATACTTTTATATCTAGATTTTTTTAGTTTACTGGCATGATAGGAGACTAGAAAATGTGCTTTTGGTCTGGTGAAACATAACATGATTTACATCACATACTGCTAGTTTTAGAGAGTATTTGCAATATTTGTGAAAAAGAATGCTTATAGCATTGCAACATGGTAATCTGTTAACATATTTGCATTCCATGTTGAAATATTATTACATCTGAATTTCCTCGTGTCTTCTTACTTCATTTCACAATACACAGTGAGTACATTTTTAACGTGTTTCCTCTGTTCTGTCTGGCATCATCTTTGATAATGGTACCTGAAATTATATAGAGGGACATGGTTCTGTCAGTATTTGAAAAAAAAATGTCCTTCTGCATATTCATTTATCAATTGAATAATGTATAGGTGTTCTAAGAAATGTGTACAGTATTACTAACTTCATGTTTTAAAGTTTAGAGCAGTGTGTTAAGAATGTAATTTGCTAATAAGTTTCATCTTATAGTCCTTGGTTTGATTGACTTAGACTGTACTTACAAAATATCTGACTGTGCATTTAAGCTAGTGCTTCTAGGTTTCCCCTGAAAAAAAAGAGGCTCTCACTAGCTTGTTAACTTGGGTTATCAGATGAATAAAGTATGAACAAACTATTTACCTGGGATGCTAACTTATGTTCAACAGAGTGTTTCCATCTCTTATCATGTCTGGGTAAACTGTAACATCTAGTAACCTACATTTTGTCACACAACAGATAATATAGTGTGCCACTTCTGGAATGTTTTGGTCCAGAAGAGCAAGGAAACTTGTGGCACTGCTGAGGTATGTAGGAGAGATTGCAGTTAGCTGTATGTACACTGTGAGCTAAAAGGCTTGATCAGTGCTTTAATGTGAGAAGCAGCGCATTTCTTAAAGGCAAATTATGGATAATGTTATGAGTTTTACATATTACTGTTATATCTCTAGTACATTTGAAGAAAGAGGGCTTGATGTAGCAGTGCTGGATGAAAGCTGATGTCATTGTATAGCCACCAAGGTGCTGAGTTGCACAGCTGAAGAATGTTTGAATGTTGTCATGCACTGGTTGCATGATCTCTCATTTAGATCAAGTGATGTGGTTTCTCTGTCGCCTTCAGTTACTTCTGAAAAAAAGAAAACTAGTTGCAGAAGTCCTGTTTCTGACTGGCAGCACAGAATGTTCTTTGTGTTCATATATTTATGGCATACATATAGTTAGTTACATGAAGCAGGTTTAATTTAACTGCAGTAATAAATAGCTATTAAATATGCTAATGTTAATTAACAATACTCATTAATAAAAAAAGCGCCCCCAAACTGGCTTTTTTGATCATTTTTTTTCTGTCAGTTTAGTACACTTTCAGAGAAATTGGAGATATGTAATTTCCCTCATTATTAGTTTTATCTACTGTAGTTGAGATGTACCGTTTCTTCCTTTGCTTGTTAGAAGAGCAAACTAAGGGAATGTTAAAACCAGAAAATAATACAGGGCTGTCTGTCTTTCCTGTTTTTATACACATTTCAGATATGTTATAAAACACATTAAATCACTTTAAATCAGTAGTAGTAGAAAAAAAAAGAATCTGTTGGAAATATTAATCTTTTAGACAGTACAAAATTCTCAGCAGTGATACACACCTCTGATTAAGTAGTAAAGGTGCTTTATAGCATAGCTAAATTAAGACTACAGCATGGTTGAGGAATTTGTAATACAGTTATCAACACAGGGGCAGCCCATTTTCTAAGACTGACTTTTTTTGTAATTAGATCCATCTCATATAAAAGGATCATTTGTGGATGCCTGTCATCAATACAGCAGGAAGTTCATTAAGCAGTACTAAAGTCAAAACAAGTTATGAACTTGGAGACAGGTAGACTTATTCACCCCATTTACATGCTTCATAAATGAAGAGTCATAAGAGGAACCTACACGGAAGACTGTGACTGAAATTAGTGCACTTGAAATGGCAAGTCTTTATTTTAGCCTTGCACCGCATTTAAAGCTTGTACACTACAAACATGCAAATAACTGAAAGAATAAGAAATCATATTTGTAATAAAATGTAATAGAGAATCACATACCCTCAAGACATGTAAAGCAAACCACAATGCAGTATTAGCAAGAGTATTAATACTCAACAGTAGCATAGTATGTCTGCACATAACTGTTAAATACAGTAATAATAAAAAAGTCATGTTAAAAGTAGCATAACACGTCTACACAAGACTGTTAAAAGAGGTCATGCTAACATTAGCAGCATAACATGTAAGATACATATGATTATTTAAAATGGTCATACTAAACAGTAGTGTAATATATCTCCACATAAGCCTGTTAAAATAAACAAAATTGTGCCAAGCAGTAACATAGCACATCTCCACATAAGATTGTTAAAAAACAAATAGGTGATAATATAAGGGGCAGTGAGAAAAAAAATTAAGGTAAATGCCACATAAAGGAAATAGTATGGCACAAGCAGTAACCTAAGGATTGTTGGTTATTACTAGACAGTCAGACCAGTTGACCAAAATGAGCCTAGCCAATGCAAATCCCTCTGTTTCTTTTAACTGTAAGTGCCTGAGTACACAGCCCAGGTTGAGTGTATGGGTCGCTATGTACTCAGCAAGGATGCTTTTAAAGTGAGCTAGAAAGATACTTTCTTTGATATGGAGGTTGAGAGGGAATGCTCCATAGGTAGAGGATCTTTGGGAGGGCTGTCCATCAAACCAACAATGTTCTGTTTATATTCTGATATAGTTTTAGGTGCTTAGAGTGGATATGGGTGGTTTGGTGGTATTTATAGCTTTTCAGCAGTGTAAGAGGTTAAGCAGGACTGTATTTTTCATGTGAGCTAAGCAGAAGTCCTCACAATGAGTTTTAAAAAGTGACAGGGCTCTGTAATTGAGCTCACACTGAGGTTTTGTGTATGGATTGCTATGTACTCATCAAGGGTGCTTTTAAAGTGAGTTTGAGAGATACTTTCTTTGATATGGAGTGTGAGAGGGAATGTTCCATAAGTAGAGGATCTTTGGGAGACCTATCCATCAAATCGAGAATGTTTGTTTATATTCTGATATAGTATTAGGTCCTTAGAGTTGCTCTTGGTGGTATTTTTAGCTTTTCAACAGTGTAAGAGCTAAGCAGAACTGTGTTTTTTCATGGCAGCTAAGCAGAAGTCCTCAGAATGAGTTGAAAAAAAAGTGACAGGGCTCTTAGTCATTCTCTGTAATTGACCTCATACCTGAGGTTTTGTTAGTTAGGAAATTATGCGGTTTTAATAGTTAGGTGATATGTTTGGATAGGTATATTCCAATGTGGAACTGTGTTCTATGATGGGCTTGATTTGGGATGAGGAGAAAGATGCAATAACTTTATTAGCTTTGAAGGATATGTCTTTAATACTTTATTGAGCTAGATAGCATTATATTCTAAAAACAGTTGATGCGTGGTGGTCAGGTGAGAGTTCACTATGGTTTCAGCTTTTGGGGGATATCTTTTATATCTTAGATGCAGGGATGCTCCTTGTTTCCCACAGAGTGCTTGCTATACTGCATTTGTACTGCTGAGCTTGAATTCATGCTTGTGGCATCATGTAGTAATGCAATTTACACTTTCTTTTAGGATATGGGCACTGGCTTGAAAGTTGACAACAGTGCAAAGTTTGCAGTCATCAGCATCCTTGATGTCAGCTTGCACATCAGAGATGTATGTGCTGAACAAAGGGGACCCAGTGCAGGGTCCTGTGAGATGCCAGCAGTCATTTTTAGAGGAAGGTATGTCCGCTGTCACTGTGTGTGCTTTGTCAATGAGCCAGTTTGCTATCCAACAGGTTATACAGGGCTTAGTGCTTAGGCAAGGGATCATTTCAAAAACAATAACAGTGTTTGGTAGTGTAAAGGCATTAGCTAAATCCAGTTAGGCAGTATGCAGTGATTGGCCATTATCCATTGGTTTAGTCATATTGTCAAAGAAGTCTACCCTGCTGGGTTCCCGTGTAACCATGAAATAAAACATCAGGTTTTGGTGACAGAAGCTTTTGTACATGAACCAATGTTGCATGCTCCTGGAGTTTGTCATCATCTAGGAAAGTGAACAGTCCTTCCCTCACATTATTTTCATGATCTTCCCAGTCACTGCTGTTATGCTAAGAGGCAGTAATTCACCAGGTTTATCCTACTCCCTCCCTGAAGGGCATAGAAGCTAACGGAATTATTGTTAAGCAAGCAGAAGTAACTGAATGGGTAAATAATGTGGTAGCATAGTGAAGCAAGGCAAGCTGATAATACATACAGACCATTAAGTGTCCCATTAAGAACACAACTATGTTTTAGTTACATGGCTTTTGACTACCCAACTGGACATTCACATATATCACAAGGACCTCTACTGCAGGAAGTTTAAGGTATTACACAGTGAAGACCTTATCTTGATTGAGTTTTTCTTGCATTTTTTTTACTAAATGGGTCATCTATGACCTTTTAATCCTTTGGTTTAAACTCATTTGTTTGACATAAAACTATAATGTTATTTGTATATTTCATTTTTAGAGCTCATTGTTTTATTTTAAAGAAAGAACTGTATTAAATTTTAAATGTTTATATCTGATGATTTATTTATTAATTTAAGGGTATGTGTATTGAACTGTTGTAACTTCAACTTTTGGCTCCTGCCTTTTAATGAGTGACTGTTGTAGCCATATCTACCAAACATGTGTAACTAGCTTATTGTAAGAGCAAACAGTAGGCTGTAGGCAGCATTATCATAAAGGGAAGTTATATTGGTAATGGAAACATGTCATTAGCCCTTCTTGGAAAATATTATGTGTGTGTTTCTATATACGAGCGCATGCAAAATAATCTTGGTTATGTTTCAGTTACTGTTTTTCTTAAACACCTTTATTAAATTCACATATATTGAATAATAATATGGGTACATATACATTAATTGAAAAGAAAGCAAACTATTACAGCCAGCATTTCTCATTTTCTGCATTATACATACATGTTTTTTGTTAGCTACTACTGACTCCAACATTATATAAATTGTTCAAGTCCTGCAATGCCTGAAATTTCACTCCCCCTTCTGAACATTATTCTCCATGTATTGTTCCTGCAAATTCCACTTATTTCTATCTCGCTTTCTTCTTCCCTTTTCTATAGATACTACCCACAATTTTTATATCTATTTTACAACATTCAGTACTTAATTTATAGTTAATTTAGTTTTCCATTTCTAATAATAGTTTTTTTGATAGCTAATAGTGTTAAAGTTAGTAATACTTTACTATGTTTAGCCAGTTCAGTGTTCCATCTCAAAAGAATCATTTCCATGGTTACAGTTCATACCACCAACATTTTGACAAAGTAGCCTGTATAGATTTTTTTTAAATCTTCTCATTGTTGTCCCTAACATATGTTCCCAATTACCTCTTTCTTTCCCTTCACACCTCAAACATTTGCTGTTTACTAGAGAAAAAGTTATTTAAAGTCTTCTTTTGTTGTAAAAATACCTATGCTAAAACATATATGTGAAAATCTTAAACTTTCTAGACTTTGTTGCATACTCAGGAGCCATATAAATGTTGTCCCACTGTTCCCTTGTTTATTACCTTTCCTTTCTCACTCCCCAGTACTTTATAACCACCTCTGATTGATTATTGTAGTTATCATGTATTATTTTATATGCTCTACTAATTATCATTTTTAACAGCAACTTCTGTTCTAAACTCAACTAAAATCTAAACCAGAGTTGTTCTTTCACTTAAATGTCCCCTATAGCATTCTATTTGCCTGTACTCTTGTTATCAGTCCCTGGTAGAAAAGCCAGACTCCAACCAACAGTCCAAACTTTTGCTTGGCTACAGCTCACTCTGTTACCTTTCCCTCCCTAATTATTTGATCATGATACCTTGGCTCCATTGCTAATTTTCTCAGATAAATTTCACCCCCCCTTGCCTATTTTCTATGTCCCACTTACAGTAATCCTTACTGGTAAAATCTTCCTTGTCCTTTATATGTGGGCTTAGTTCTTAAAATACTTTCTGCTACTTTATAAATATGATATTCTGCATGGCTGTTGTTATTCTTCTGAAGGGCCTACATTCTGAATCCTACTCTCTCCTTATTTTATGACCCTCCACCCCCTACCCCCCATTTCAATACTTCCTGCTTCGATTTGTTCATAGGTGTGTACTAGACTAATGGCCCTGGAACCTTTACAAGCCTAGCCCATAGAAGTGCCCTGGCATCGTGCTGCCCAACGTTGGTTCCCAGTGCCTTTATCAAGCAGAGCTACTGGAGTGATCCCTGTGATGAACTTTCTATTACCCATCCACTCATCAAGATTTCTCTTTAAGAGGGACAGCGCGGTGCTCTGCTTGACATTTATGGAAAGTCTGTTTCAGAGCATGGGCAGTATCTGGGTGAGGAACCTGTCCCTCCAGCATGTTCTGTTGATTGTGGTAATGAGGTTGAGGTCTCTGGAGTGAGTGGTGTGGAGGGAGTGGGATTTCTTTAGATTTAGCATTTCTAACAGAGCTGGTTCAGCCATGGCTTTGTAAGTCAAGGAGAGATGTGAGACAGAGAATAGCTGGAGTATTTTGAGTCTGTCCATGTAGGGCATGTGCTTAATGCCTAGGATCCTCTTTGTGTGGTACTTCTGTGGCCTCTCCAGCTGTTGCAGGTGTCTAGTGTGATATTTTGTTTTTGTAATGTATATGAGGTTTAAGTGCAGAGTTCTTAAGATATCTCTTCAAATATGGTAATCCTAAACCACCTTGTTCTACAGGAGAAAAAAACTTATCCCACTCAACTCTTGCCCTCTTTCCCTCCCAGATAAATTCCTTCAATTCTTTATTAGTTATGGTCCACAGCTTTTCCTCTGGTTAATAAATATATTCCTGACCTATATATAATACTGAAGGGACTGGAAATATTTTCACTGCTTGTACTTTACTCTCTCTCTTTCTTTTTCAGCTGTTCCTGTTAGGGGTCGCCACAGCAGATCATCTGTTTCCATTTCTTCCTGTCCTCTGCATCTTGCTCTGTCTCACCAACCACCTGCATGTCCTCTCTCACCACATTCATAAACCTTATCTTAGGCCTTCCTCTTTTCCTCTTACCTGGCAGCTCCATCCTTAGCATCCATTTCCCAATATACCCAACATCCCTCCTCAGCACATGTCCAAACCAATGCAATCTCACCTCTCTGTCTTTGCCCAACCTGGCTGTACAACCTGAGCTGACCCTCTAATATACTGATTTCTAATCCTGCCCATTCTCGTCACACCCAGTGCAAATCTTAACATCTTTAACTCTGCCACGTCTAGGTCTGACTCCTGCCCTTTTGTCAAGGCCACCGTCTCCAACCCATATAACATAGCTGGTCTCACTACCCTCTTGTAGACCTTCCCTTTCACTCTTACTGGTACCCGCCTGTCACAAATCATTCCTGACACTCTTCTCCACCCATTCCACCCTGCCTGTACTCTCTTCTTTACCTCTCTTCCACACTCACCATTACTCTGAACTGTTGATCCCAAGTATTTAAACTCATCCACCTTCGCCAACAATACTCCCTGCATCCTCACCATTCCTCTAGCCTCCCTCTCATTCACACACATATATTCTGTCTTAGTCTTGCTGACCTTCATTCCTCTCCTCTCCAGAGCATATCTCCACCTCTCCAGGGTCTCCTCAATCTGGTCCCTACTCTCACTACAGATCACAATGCCATCTGCAAACATCATAGTCTACAGGGCCTCCTGTCTGATCTCGTCTGTCAACCTGTCCATCACCACTGCAAATAAGATGCACAAGACAGTGCATTTCTTCGTGCTGGCCCCAAGCCCAAATAAATGGAGAGGGTTACGTCAGGAAGGGCATCCGGTGTAAAACCTCTGCCTAATGACATATGCGGACAACAATACTGCTTGTACTTTGCTGTCTATTCTATATTGATAGTCAAGAGCTCCCAACTTCTCAATTTTTTGTATTACCTTTTGTTTAGTCTATTCCCACATATCTTTAGGTATCATAATAGAATCCTTTTAGTCCATAGACCAGAATACGTCATCTTATCATAAATATGGTCTTGGTGAACAAATTAATACGTGGGAACATAGTTTACTACTATAGCCATTATTTTATCTTCATTTATTTTATTTTATTTATTTCACATTTCTTTACCAGGAAAGTCTGACAGGGCAGTAACCCACTTTGAGAGGAGGGAGAAAAGCTCTTCAATTAACTAAAATCTACAAACAGAAAAAGCATTTTATGTGTATATATATATATATATATATATATATATATATATATATATATATATATATATATTTTTTTTTTTATGCGGACATTTAATTTTTATTGTCACTAGCGTTGGTTGACATCTGCTTAGTTGACAAAATTTTGTCAACAAAGCAGACGATTGACATGTGTGAGATCACACAGTTTTCAGGTTGTTGAATATGCCCTTTTCCCAATACTGCGCAATCTTAGTATTAGTTAGTGTATGTATATATATATATATATATATATATATATATATATATATATATATATATATATATATATATATATATAATTAGCAGGGGGTATGGAGGGGGTGCAGGATGGCCTGCCCCCTGCAAAAAACAATGTTTGTAGCATGGAAACATTTGAATTGTCAACATTTTGACTGTTGACATTTGGACATTTTGACTGTATTCAGTGAATACAGACACACACATGTATATGTATGTATGAACACAAAATTTACAAAAAGCATATACTAAGTGTGTACATAGTGCATTTTGTCAGAGAAGAATCCTGACACCTTATTTGTTGCCTGTAACCCTTTGGTCTTCCTAATAAACCACATTTTTCTGTCGGGGGTACCCAAATGCTACTGTTGCCTATTCATAAAATTCCATCCGACTCTATTGAATGTCTTCTCTGCGGCAAGATCCATCAAGAGTAGTGGCGTCGTCTTACATTCTGCTTCCCTCTGGATTATCGCTGTTCTATTAACATAGTCAAACATTTGCCTCCCCTCCATATAACCACATTAATCGGTATCTCTTAGTTTTGGTACACCTTAGCTATTTTCTTACCTAGTATAGACATAAATCAGTTTAAGAGTAGCACTTTATCAGTAGTACTGAAAGTCAGTTACAAACACAAATGTTCCATACCTCTACTCACCCCCCTCCATCCTGAAACTTAGCGAAGATATTCACCCTATCCCCAGACCCGCACATCAACTACCCACATGGCCAAGCCATTACTTTCCGAATCTCCCATCAGGTAATGAGACTAATATATATAATCTCATTCTTTTCAACATTAACTGCAGAAGCATTTTCAGCAGAATAAATTATATCCAAGCCTGTTTAGATTTGTACTCCACAGACATTCTAATCAACACAGAGGCCTAACTAAAACAAGAAATAACTGACAACGAAATTATTTCCCCAGGGTTACCATACTCAGAATGGACCAAAATCTTAAAAGAGCAGGTGGTATCACTATTATTTATAAAAAAAGAGCTTTGAGATAACTACAGACAATTTAAATATTCCAAAAATTAATAATGCTGACCTTCTGGTTGCATACCTCAAAATCAACCAAAAGAAATCTATATGTATTTCAACAGTATACATTCCACCAGCCAACAACATTACCACAATCGAAAATATCCTACAATGGATATCTGACAACATCCTCCAGGAAACTCTCATCTTAGGTGACCTTAATATAGACTGACAATCCATGAACAGCAGCAACCCAAGGACATTCTTCATCTGTTCGGATTCACCCAACTAATAAGCTCTGCCACATGAATCAGCAAAAGCACTAACAGACAGTCTACATTGGACTGGATATTGACAAACAAACCTCATAATATAAAATCTTCTAGTTGCTTACCAGATGCTACAAGTGACCACTGCACAACCTGTGTAATCAGACAACCACATGGGTCACCCAAACAAATAATCTATAAACAAGTATGCAATTTAACCAAAGTTGACAAAGTCACATTTATTACAGCCCTGTCCCACTACAACTGGAATGTATTAAGACTAATGTCCCCAGATGAAATATTTACTCACGTCAATTACAACTTCCTAAAAGTACTAAATGATTTAGCACCAGTTAAGACAAGAAGGGTAAAACCTAATACAGTGCCATGGCTGACAAAAGAAACCAAACAGCTCATGGTGCAAAGAGATAAAGCATGGATAGAATGGTATAAGAGTTAAAACACAACATGCCTACCAAAATTTTCGATATCTGAGAAACCATACTAAGTTCCTTGTTAAATCTGACAAGAAATCCTACTACTGTAATCTCCAAAAAAAGCACCAAAACAACCCCAAGCTATTTTGATCTTCTCTAAATAAAATTACACCCTGGCTATATCACTGCACCATGTCCTTCTTCTTCAGACAACAAACAGTCCATTACCACTCATTTCAATGCTCATTTTATCCAGTCAGTCCTATCACTAATCAATGACCACCTCACTTAACCCCTCCAACTTCCATCCATTCTCAAAAGCAACACGCTGTCTTGCAGTTTTCTGCCCGTCCCAACATCAGCTATAAAAAAAATTACTAGCCAAGTTAAAAGCCACAACCTCAGCTGCTGATAACCTTGCCAATGAGTTCCTCAAAACAGGTGAAGAAGCACTAGCCTCCCTGTTCTCATTCTAATCAACCAGTCAATAACTGAAAACTTTGTCCCATTTATCTGGAAAAATCCATTTTTATACCCATTCACAAAGATGGTACTTCAACAGAGTTAAACTATAGACTAGTGCTATCCTAGCACCCTTCTTTAAAATCCTTGAGAAATGTATTCACTTTCAGCTTATGAAACATATAACCAAACATAACCTGCTATCCAGCACCCAGCATGGTTTCAGGCCCAACCACAATACACTACTGCCCTCCTAAACTTTACCAACATAGTAAACCGATACAGAATTGAGGGCAACCTTGTTTCTTACCTTTTCCATGACCTTTCTAAAGTATTTGACACAGTGTCCTACCAAAAGCCCCTCTCTGAACTTGCAACACTAAATCTCACTTACCCCCCTCTCCTGGTTTCACAGTTATTTTTGAAATTGTCAGCAGGCAACTAAATGGCAAAAAAACTTTTCAGCATTTCAGTCAATCTCTGTTAGTGGGGTCTATATTAGATCTTCAAACGCTTAGGTTGTCAAACACCGAAATATTAACACCTAAACGTCAAAGTCTAATAAATGCGACAGGCAAAAAAAATTCTAAAACCCTAATCAAGTGGGAGGCTGTGCCCCCCCCCCAACTAAATATACCAACTCCAGGATTGCCCTATATTGGGGAAAAGGGCAAATCCCCGATGACGCCTAAGTGAATTTTTTCCCAGGGAAAACATTTGTGTAACTGGCCTATTGCGTTTATTAGACTTCGACATTTAGGTGTTGATGTTTCGGTGTTTGACAACCTAAGCGTTCGAAGATGTAATATAGACCCCTGTTAGTGTTCCCCAAGGGTCAATACTCAGTCCCCTTCTATTTAATATTTTCATAAATAAACTTCATACCACTGCAACACTTGCTATTCTCATAAAATATGGCCAACTGAATTTTTTCCCAGGGAAAAAATTTTGTGTAATTGGCCTGTTGCATTTATTAGACTTCGACATTTAGGTGTTGATGTTTCGGTGTTCGACAGCCTAAGCATTCGAAGATCTTATATAGACCCCTGTTAGTGTTCCCCAAGGGTCAATACTCAATCCCCTTCTATTTAATATTTTCATAAATAAACTTCATACCACTGCAACACTTGCTATTCTCATAAAATATGGAGACAATTCAACCTTTATCTGCTCTGCTCCATCCATAACAAAATTACAGGAAATCATTCAAAAATATTTCACTGACATTGAAATATTGCTAAAAAATTCTAACTTGCTGCTTCTGCCAAAAACAAACATATGCTTTTTACTCCAAAACAACACCTTAACCAGCAACACACATTTCATATTACCTCAGATAATAACACAACAATAGAAACCATAAGCCAGACTAAACTACTCTGAGTTATAATAGATGACAGCCTCAAATTTGATCACTACTTACTTCATCCCATCAAGAAAACTCACCAAAAACTCAACTCCCTCTATAAGGCTTAACACTGCCTGACAGATCAAGCAAGAATTACTTCAGCAGCAACATACTTCCTTCCTTCTCTATTATACGCTTTCCTTATAATTACAAATATCAGCACTACATATAAAACTAAACTAGTCTGCTGCAAAATAGCTAAATTTGCAACCAGCCAACCTTATAAAAACACATTACTGCCTTCCATTAAAACAAGAACTCCCAAACCACTTGATGTACTCACAACTAATCACTGCCCACAGCCTATTGTACTCTCTAGAAAAATGCCCAGCATTGCAGAATACTGTGCTGTACTATTCACCCACTAGAGACCTTTGCTCTAGCAGTAAACTTTTACTATGTATCAGTGAGACATTCAACACTTCTGGATAATCTGTCTAATTTCATTATGTGTCAAAACTCTGGAATGAAATCCCCACACATTTATTACAGATAGAAGGCTTAAATAGTTTCAAAATTTTGCTTAAACAGCACCTATGCCAAATATGTCTGTGTTTTTCCTGCTCACCTGGCTTGTTTTACTCAGATTACTTTTCTCCAACTCTTACAGCCACTTTGCATCCCAGTCTTTTTGTACCTTATCGCTCCTCCCAATACTGCACCTATTTCCTAAACTCTCTATTTCTCCTTCTCTCACACCCCACCACCAAGTGCAGTTCCTCCTCTGTCCATTTATCTTCCTGCTCATTTCCATAACTTCTCCTTTCATATCTCTAGTAAGCTTAAAAGTACAGTAAGCTATTTTACTTATCCGTCTGTATATTATTACTAAAGTCAAAAATACCCCAGTTTGATCTTTTCCCTGTAGCCATCATGCTATAAATACATTGTTACTGTATGTTATTTCTCTATTCAATAATTATCAAATTTATGTTAATTTCTATCATTTTTTGTGTCAAAATATTATGTTCATGTAAGAAATATTTAAAAATAATGTAAATAAACTCCTGTATAGATATTATTACCCTGCAATTATAAATGTACATAATGTGTAACTTAAATGTGGAGCTTTCCTCTCTGACTTCTGCTGAAAATGAGTTTTGCCTAGTTGGACTTTTCCTGATCAACAAAGACAAATAAATAAAATAAATAAATACATTATAGTCATAGTTTCAAAACTGAAATTGGTGTATAGGAAACTAGGTCTGAAGTGTCTTTATCCTCTTTGGGTAGTACTGCTACCACAGCTTTCTTCAAATATACCGGCACTGTGCTTTCTTTTAAAATATTGTTAAACAAAACCTTCCAGATCTGTATCCTGTTCTTCCCTCCTAACTTCCAGAGAAATATCATCTGTTACTGGAGATTTCCCTTTTGACTGATTACACTTCACCATTTTTATCTCATCTCTGTCCTTTCTAGTCAATAATTAACAAGTCTAGTCTTGATGCAGTTAATTCTTCCATAAATGTTTCCATTTGTGCCTTTTCTTGGTTTCACTATTCCTCTGCATTACACAGATTGTCATAAATGTCTGAAATATAGCTAATACATTCTTTTCTGTTTTCTGTTGCCCAAGGTATTGTGTTAATAATTTTTGTGCTTTTGGGTTATTATGAAAAATACTTTCTTAAAAGCAGTCTTTCTAAACTCATGCATATTATCCACTCAGCATCTGTTCTCTTGTTTTGTAAGATTCCCCTTTGTCTGATGTTTCAGTTACTGTTAGTAAGATTTAACTAGACTGTACTGGGCTCAGTCTGGGATTGATGAAATCCTGGGAGCTACTGGTTATAATTGTGTTCTGTAGCTGCTTCTTGTAAAGCTTATTTGCATGTGGCAGATGTTAGTATTACATGAAGCAGCTGTCTACATTTAGTACGTGCTGGTAACTCCTCTTGTATATTATTTGGTAGTCAGTAGTGTTGCTCAGCAACTATAGCTGTTGCCTATTATACATTGATTGATGGCAGTAGATGGGATTATACGTCTGTTCACTACAATTACAGTAGAAGATGTATGCTAGGATATAGCAGAGCTATACAGACAAAGGAGAAGAAACAAATTCTGTTTTGAGACTTTATTGCTAGGAATGTAGTTTTAGGGATAAGTGGTCAGGAAGATAAGGTAATTGTCTAAATGTATGACTTGATGGGTAGGGTATGAATTTTTAAAATCATGAGATCAGTTTCTTGGGTTAGAAAGCTGTATGGAATGATGATTATAGTGTGCGCTGTGTTGCTCTAATTATACAAAGAAATATTAAGATGCTGCAATGCATACTGCTTATGAAAGAAAGATGAAGGGTAATGTCATGGCAACATTTGAATATCTTGAGAGAATACTTTTACAGAATAAAAAAGAGATTCCTTCCCTTTATGCACCCTCAAAAGGACCATATTTAGTACCTCATTACACCTCTCTCTCCAATGTGTCTACTATGCATTTGCACAATTTTATACAAACAAAACATGTTTATTGTTGACCTATTGAACTATATCAATGTAAAATTGTTACTTAGCTTCTTTTTAATGCAACTTTAACTTTATGCATGTAACCCAACATATATGTGAATTGTTTTGCTATAACTGCTATAATATCAATATTGTTTAAAATTGTACTTGTTTTAAAATGTATTACTGGAGCTTTTCTCCTCGGGTCTCCACTGAAAATGGGCCACAAGCCCATTTGGACAAACCCGGTTAACAAATGTCAATAAATAAATAAATAAATAAAATAAATAGATGTAAGAAAACAGAAGGGCAGACTCTGAAGATATGTTATGAATGGCTTTGTGGATATACGATTTTCGTATATATTTATTTAGTAGGTAAATGGTTAAGAGGTGACCTGTGTCTGGTATACAAGGCATCATCCGACCCAATACTGATGGATTTACTGCACATTGGCAGTCAAATGGCATCAGAAACACTTGGTCTAGGAATCTAACCCTATTCTGCAACATCAACAGAACATTTTGGAGGGGCAGATATATCTCATAGAGAAAACAGACTCCCTATCCATATAAAACAAAGCTCATCCCTATCATTATTCAAGCAAAACTTGGCTGTATGGATGGGAAACAGAAAATTTACCAGAGAACCACCCTCTATACTACTAGGGGACAGAGACAGCTCCTAAATGCTTTATCCCGTGCATGGGTCCCCTCAGTTTTTCTGTGGTATGATCCAAGTTATTCTCATTAGGGGTAGTATATAATTATCAACCATGGGATGGGCAAGGCCAGTCTCTAGCCAAATGGGATAGGTTAATTGAAGTGCAAAAAAGGGTATTGGCTAGGCTTAAAATGTACTGCAAATGCATCTAGCCTAGTACATGCTTATGGAAGGATGCCTCTCTGTGTGTCTTTTGGGAAACTGTCTGTTCTTTTAAGTGTGTTGTCATTGAATAACCATGAAGGGAATCAGATGCTGCCTACAATGGGATGGGAAAAATCTGAAGGTATATAATACACATCAGACTATGCTGAAGGCTGCTTACTATTTGTTTGAAGATTACAGTTGAGAGCTTATAGGTGGATTCCAGGAGATACACTTACTCCAAGTAGTATATCCGTGACTGATTCCAAAAATAGGGTTCCTGTATTCCTCAGACACATCAGTCAAATGAGGACAGAACTTTTCATTTCAAAATATGAACAGGGTTTCATGGGCTGCAGCACTTGTAAAATTTACATTGGGATTGAATGCCAATGCAGGATGCTAAAGTATTGGAGTTGTCCAGTAAAGTTTATGGACTGCTTTGAGGAAGGAACATCTCCATCTGTACATCAGAAGTGGTACTGCAGGTATTGTCTTGTGTACAGTCCATATGCCTGCATTACTAGTTCTTACAAGATGGACATAATGCATGCAATGTAGTGTGTTTTGTAATATGTCCCCTTCTTACTCTGGGCAAGACTCAAAACACATTTTTTTAAAGTCAAACTTATCTCATATAGTGTAGCCCCACAGTATGACCCCCATATTGCTGGATATTATAATGCATGCATAAAGTCCCATGTAATAGCTTCAGTCTGACATACAGGAGGCATTGTGGAGATGAGAATTTCAATGTCTGGTCAGCAAGTTTTGCAGTTTTCTTGGTACACCGTGAAGTCTCTTGAGGTTTATTAAAATAGCATATTTTTGAATTTCAGTATCTCTTCATGACATAGCATGTGATCCACTGACTCGCTGCATTGTTCTAGAGTTGCATTTAAGTCCTTGTACTCCATCATACCAGTGATGGAGCTAGATTTTACTTTTGGAGTAGCAAACAGGTCAGCAGAGAGAGAGATAACAAAGTTGCTGTATCCAGATGGTGTGGGACTACAAGCAGATTCTGAACAGGAACTTCAGCAAATGATAGGGGACTAGAATGTAAAATTAAAGGCAGATGGGATGACTCTGAGTAATGTCAAGAAAGTTACCATGGCAGGAAATGGGGAAAATCAGAAGAATTTGAAAACTGCGATAGAAGGGAAATAGTAGAACAGGTTAACATCTCCAGGTATCTGGGAGGATAGTTGAGAAGAGATGTTTGAATGAGGAGGGCAATGCTAGAATGGAAGGTGCTGTAGCAAACTGGCACAGAATGTCAGGGGTAGTGTATGACAGAAGAATGCCAAAGAAGCTGAAAAGTAAGATGTATAAAACAGTTGTGTCACCAGTACTACTGTATGGCACAGAAACCTAGTCAGTAAAGCCAGAGCACTTGAAGAAGCTAAACTTGATGGAGATGAAGAAAGTGCCTATGATGGATGGTAGGATGATATCAGAGCAGAAATCAAAATAGCTACAATTGCAGAGGTCAAAGAGAAAAGATCATGGCAGTTTTAGCATGTTCAGGGAAGTAGAAAGCAATTTGGTGAAGAAGATTTGGAAGGAGAGAAGGAAAGCAAGAGGAAACAATGACTTTTAAGCAAGAGATGGATGGATTGTGGAAGAGAAGACCTGTGATAGTCAGGCATGACTGTTGAAAAACGTAGGAGAGCAGCACTGAATCTAGAGAGGTGGTAGCAATTGACATGACACCCTGATCCTATGTAGAAAATAATGGGAACAAGGAGATTGATGATGATGATGATGATGATGAGTAGCTGTGCAGATGATAGGGGCCCCCTGCAACTCTAATCCAAACATTACATAATCCAGCTCTCAGTCTGTTCTGTATCTGATGTGGAGGTGTTTCCTGCAAGTATCCAGTTTCTTTAATTTATATGGCCACAATGGCTATGCTCGAGAGTACAGTAATCTATTTTTGCAATGATAATGGTACTGTTGTAACTAAGTTGTGGTTAAGATATTAATGTTGGTGACTCTTCATAGGTTCATAGATTAGTACTAGGCTAATTGCCCTTGCAAGTCATTTTAAGTCTAGCCAATTATCCTTTGTGAGACTCAAACCCTGCACCTTGTGTTTGTAAGACAAACACCTTAACCACTAGGCCACCCTCCCCTTATTGTAATTTCACCATGCTTCTGCTTGTTTCTAGTTATGAACAATAGAATCCTTAATTTGGGAAATGGGACTTAGTTGTATGTTGTATGTCGTACTTTCTTTATTCCAGCATACAGTCTTGTTGTGCCCTAGAAACTGCAGCTACTCACTTACATCACAGGAAAAGGAGTCCTTGCTTTCACGAGGCCTTTCTGTGGGCTGCTAGTAGGAAAAGCCTTTCAATAACATCACCTCTGAATGCTGAAATGAGCTAGTTGCTAAAATCAGAAACAAAGCAAATCTAATGAATTTTCAAGAGAAATGGAAGATCATGTAAATAATTTTGAGTATAAATGTTTTAGGAATAATGAGTGTAAAAGTGGGAAAAGGGATTGTTGATGGATGGATGGATGGATGGATGGATGGATGGATGGATGGATGGATGGATGGATAAGTTATAAGCACAGATTGTTAGCCTTAGTTTTTAAATACAGGGCATTGGTTAATATAATAACAAGTGGTCTAGGGAAAATGTCTGTAATTCATTGCTTTTTGTCAAAGTAAATTTACTGAAAATCATGTCACTAATACCAAAACAATTTTTGCTTACCAAATTTACTACTTTTTAAATCTGCATTTATAATCATTAATGATATTCTGTGTTTTATATTTTTTTAAACTTGTATTATAATGTGGTTTTGTATCTGTGCTTTTGGCTTGGTTTGTTGCTGAAAAAAAGATTCCAAGGC